>NW_015208653.1:0-1384 GCF_001447785.1 Gekko japonicus | reverse complement strand
AGTTTTGATTGCTTATCCTTCTCCTCCCTGCTCGGAGGTGCCAAGTTTGAGAGTTGTTTACTTTTTAGAAAAAGTTATCAAAGTCTCAAGATGCTTTAGAACTGCTTGGTAAGTTCTCAAAAGTTTCTTATTATAGTGTAATTCCGTTTTATAATCTGCCCCCCGTTATAACTTCATTTAACACTTCAGGGTTTTTTTTTCTTTTTGAGGGGGAGTTCCCCCCCTCGTTCTGTTAAGGGGAGGCTTCAGCTTACTTTCTTTCGTCTTCGCTTATACAATCACTCATATTACAGCATAGAGCTTGCCTTTCGCGATTAACTCACACAGCCACCAAGCGCTTGTCCCGGTGTCTGGTGTCCATTCCTGGAAATCAGCAGTGGGACCATCAGGACAGGGATCAGCCCCCCTTCAGCAGCCGTTTGCCGTTTGCTCTCCAAGCACCCCATGGCTAGGAGCCCAAAGCAAGGGCTCCGGGGGGGGATGCACACCATCACACACACCCCATCTGCCAATTCAAGGCACGTGTCTCTCGGGGCTCCGGGAGAGCGCAGCCACCATTGAGGGACCCAAAACCAGGAAATTCTTGTATAGTTCTTTAGGGCATTCTCTACTGAGTTTTATTATATAGCTTCTTTTTTCTAAAGCTCTTAGCATATCTTCTCTAGATTTAATGTCATAAGCAGTCAAGTCTCTGCCTTGATGAGTTACGGAAAGATGTCCTAATGGGAGCCAGCGATAGCAAATATGTTTTTCCACTAAACATTGTGCAATTTGTTTCAGGTTCTGCTGAGCTGCTAAAATCTCATATGGTAAATCTTGATATACTTGAACTTGAGTGTCTTCCAGTTGAAGCCCATTACTCTTACTGGCAGCTTCTAGCACAATCTTCTTTGCTTTGATGTCAATTAGTTCAACCACCATATCAGGGATCAAACCAGGGGAACCAGATTGCGGTGGATTCATATAGTATGCTTGGCTAATCAGTGGAGTCGGAAGTTGCAGCAGAGTTTGGAGCCATTCATTTAAAGAGCCCGTGAGGTCTTTGTCCATTGCAAAGTTTGGGGAAATTCGCCTAAGTTTGATTTTCCTTTCACAGTCTTTAATGTCCAGGAGAATAATTTTGCTTTTACTCCATGATTCAAAAGTCTTTAGTTCTTCTATTGCTTTCATATTGTTGGCTGCCTCAGTCAATGCCTTGTCTGTTTTCTCTTTCAAGTCAGTTATATTCCGATTTTTTAAAAAATCACCAGAGGGATATTTTTATTATTTTTATATTAGACTACCAAACTACAAAGAAAATATGAGGGAAGGGGACTACATCTAAGGATAAAGGAAAGATAACCACATTATACTAAAAAAACCCAAGAGGAGGAGATCATATCCA
>NW_015208652.1:0-1398 GCF_001447785.1 Gekko japonicus | reverse complement strand
AAAATACCAGGGGCCATCAGGAGGTCCTTTGCTCATGCACATGCTCAAAGGTCCTACACGTAACACACACAGATCTTTCTGCAACTTTCTCCTAGCCTTCTGTAGTCTTCCCCTGGGTTGAATTCTGGTTGGTAAGCAGCTCAGGGAAGGGACCTGCATTTTTGATAGCTACTCTGTGCCATGCCCAGTGACTGCGGTACATAACAATAATTTCTACAAGATGTTACCTGGGAGCAATGCTCCCTCTAAACTGTGGAGTCTTGTGAGCAAAAATCCTACTTTGTAAGCTACTGGCATTAAAGTTGTGAGCAAGCACTGCCCCGGTTGTTAAAAGAAGCATACAGGGCACACAGGACATATGCCCTTAAGTTATATATCTGACATCACTCTAGCTATTTCGCACTTACTAATTCATGCTTCAGGTATGAACATGGAAGTTACCAAATGTTTGATTTGTTGCTACTGACATTGATATCGGGAAAGCAGATCTGCAGTTGTCTTAGGCCAGAGGCTCAGAGCTAGATTTTATTTAAAGGAGGCTTTTGGCTTTTACTGCAAACAGTCCCTTGTCTCTTCCTCTGTCTCTCTGTCTATCTGTGCACATTGATAACCCTGCTTTTCTTCCAAATGGGAACCCCTCCAGAAGGCTTATGTCAGTGGGTGTGGCCTTCTGTCACACTTCCAGTGATGTCAGGGGGTGTGGCCTTATGACACACTTCCGGTGATGTCAGGGTGTGTGGCCTTCTGACACATGTCCGGTGATATCAAGGGATGTGGCATATGCTAATGTGTTATGCTAATGGGCTCCTGCAGCTCTTTTTCTACAAAAAGACCCCTGACAGATTGCCATTTGATGATATAACTACTTTATAAAAGAGCTTACTAAGTACTTTGCAAGTATAAAACTAGGAATTGTACAGTTGAACTAGATGGACATTGCAAAGCATCTGCTTTTCTAGCTTCATATTTTAAATTTGCAAAGACAGTTTACGCTCTTTGTTTAAAAACCGTGACACTGCTACGCAAGCTTATTAATGTAGTGATGCTTGAAGTCTGTTACTATTTCTGCTTCCTAAATATAATGGTCACAATCTAATACGTGGTCAAGCATGCTAGAGTTCCTTAAATCAATGGCTTAAACATGCTTATTTATTTATTTATTATTTGTATTTATACCCCGCCTTGCCTGTCAAGTAGGCTTAAAATTGTCTTAGATTGTGCCCGGTGAATTTAGGAGAATTGCTAACGTAGCTCTATGTAGTAACAGCAGCTTCTTTCCACTTTGTTATATAAGCTCAACTACATCACAAAGTACAATGCACAAAGATCTTTGGCCCTCATGCTTTGGACACAAGCGCTGCTTGCTTTTAAGCACCCAGAGCCTTTTCGCTTCTTTTT
>NW_015208651.1:0-1497 GCF_001447785.1 Gekko japonicus | reverse complement strand
AGTGTCTTAAACTGGTTTAACAATCATTTTTTTTCTCCCATTGTAGCTGTGCGAAAATCTCTAGGGACCACCTCCAGAGAATCCTTAGCATCCTCAGAAAAATACAGTTCCCATGATTCCTTGGGGGAAGCCATAACAGTTAATCTGATTGAAAAGAAATCTAAGTTTGTAGGGCCCATGTAGACTTGCCTATGTTGATATAGCTTGTCTGGAAATTCCCTGTAGAAGAAATGTTTGTATTATCTGAAATGTCCAAAGGAATATAGACATTTCTTTGCATGTCGGTAGGTAATTTATTAGGAGCCGCGGTGGCTCAAGTGTTTAAGATGCTGAACTGCAGACTGGAAGGTTGGTAGTTCAGCAGTTCGAGACCCGAGTGCCGCATGACGGAGTGAGCTCCCGTCTCTGGCCCCAGCTCCTGCCAACCTAGCAGTTCGAAAGCAAGAAATTGCCAGTACATAAATAGATACTGCTTTGGTGAGAAGGTAACTGCATTCCGTGCACCTCGGTGTTTAGTCATGCCAGCCACATGACCACAGAAACATCTTCGGACAGCACTGGTTCTTTGGCTTGGAAATGGAGGTGAGCAGAGCCCCCTAGAGTCAGATTTGACTAGCTTTCAAGCAAGGGAAACGATTATCTTTAAGTAATTTATTGCCTTGATCACGGTACATAATAGGGATGGGCACGTACCACACTTTTGCAGTTTGGTTCATGGTTCATGGCTGAACTATGAACCAAAACTGGGGTAAAAAGGGGGGAGGGGAACTCAACCCAGGATATGACTACGAACCAAAAAGGGCTGAGCTAAACCATATGTATGTATGTATGTATAAAAGTACAAGCAGTGGCTCAAGTGGTTAAGACGCTGAACTGCAGGCTGTGGAAGGTCAGTAGTTCAGCAGTTCAAGACCCGGGTGCCGCATGATGGAGTGGGCTCCCGTCTCTAGTTGCACAAGCACCCAACGGAGCATGCGCACATTTCAGTTTAAAAAAACCACACAACCCCGTTTGCCGCGCCGCTCCGTTTCTTTGCTGCGTCGTGTGATCGGCACCTTCCCCCTAACCACGGGAGCTCGACGGGACCTCAACCCGATGCCTGATCGCGCAGTCGCGCGTTAGTTTGCTCCAGGGCAAACAGTCACGCCTCCCCCCCGCATTTTCCTGCCCGTGTGGCCGAGGCCCATATGTATAAAAGTACAAATATTTATTAAGGTGTACACATGTTAAAACTTTCCTAATTAAAAATTACTTTGTCTAAGATCAGACTATAAAAACTTATCCACTATACATACATATGATGGGTAAATACTTCACAACTGAAGACCAAACGCGTTTCGGCCCCTAAGGGCCTTCCTCAGTGGTCACTATTATCTATATATTCTAGACAAACATTCAAACTATGAACCAAACCACGAGCTGAGATGCCAGTTCGTGAACCCAACCAATTGGTATCGGTTTGTGAGTGATTTAAAGTTTAAATCCATGCTTTCTGCT
>NW_015208650.1:0-1401 GCF_001447785.1 Gekko japonicus | reverse complement strand
CAGCAAACTGTTTAGAATGTTAGAGGCTGTCCCGAGGACGGGACTTCAACCTCCCTGGCCAGAGAAGCACCGTCCCCTCCAGGGACGGGACAGAACGCAACTCCCCAAATACTCACCGGGGAGAGCAGACGGGCCGCAGAGGACGCCAGGGGAGCCGGAGGGGCTGAAACGCCGCCCTCCGAGACAACCCACGCAGCGAGGAAGCAGAGGGGAGGAGGGGCAGACGAAGCCAACTCAGCGAGGCCCGAGGGGGAGGAAGACAGGGTCGGAGGGACGGACAACGACGCCGGACTTCCCGGTGTCAGGCCGGGCCCAGAGCAGATCAAAGGGAGACGGCAGCCGAGAGAGGCGGAGTGGATCGCGTCGGGCCTGTGGCAGCCCATGCTGCCGAGGACAGCGACCTGGAAGGGAGGGGCCGGAAGGAGTCAGGGAGATGCCCGAGGAGCTGCGTCTCTGCCTTTATAGGGGGCGGGGCCAGGAGAGAGGGAGGGCACAGGGCGGAGGAGAGCACGCTGGGAATTGGGGGGAACGGATATAAGGAGAAGAAAGGAGACAGCCGGGGATGACTCCTGGATTAGAGCAGACACAGAGAGAGGGATAGCTCAATCCAGCAGGGACGGGGTGGTAGGGAAGGTGAAGTAACCTCCCTCCCCTGTCCAGGTGTCTGAGGCCATTTCTCCTGGGGTAGAAGGGGGGTGAGGCGCAGCAACGTGGCAGCGGTGAGAAGCGACAGGAGCTCGAGCGACGAGGAAAGCAACGAGTCTTCCTCGAGCTCCTGTGAGAGAGGCAAAGGCCAATGTGGCTGCATATGCAAATGACCTCTGTGTTCCGACTGGGTATTGGGGGGAGAGGAACAGCAAACTGTTTAGAATATTGGAGGCAAGACTCAGGCAATGCAGCCAGTGGATAGGGACAACTTCTGAGTGACAGGTCAGGAAGCCAAAGGCTATGGGAGCGTGTGGAAAAGAGTCACACCAAAAGAGAATTTTATATAAGGAGAGACTTGTATTTATAGCCCGCCCATCCTGCAAGAGGGCTCAGGGTGAATAACATCATAAAAACAGTACAATAAATACGGCTGAGGCGATAGCTACCTTTCCTGAAGACGTCCGTGAAGGAGGTTAAACGACTAGAGCTGCACAGAGAGGAAGGACCCTGTATACTGGGGGTGTGGTCTGGCAGGCACCTGAGACAACATGAACACAGCAGTGGAATTGCGCTGGGCTAGTTATACCCCAAAATGTATCCAGATGGCTTGCTAATTTGAGGGGTCCTTCAGAACAAAAAACTGATGAGATTTAACCAGGGATAAAACAATGTCGTTTGGATACTTTGCACAGGGTTTCCAGGAGTGGACAAAAGAGCCTGGAGATTCTCTTCTAGATGCAAAGTACGATTTGG
>NW_015208649.1:0-1393 GCF_001447785.1 Gekko japonicus | reverse complement strand
TCCCCTTTGGTAAGTAATACCATTCTGAAGGTACAGAATATTCTCGGTTGTTGTATTTTGTTTTTGTTTTTCAAGCAATATGTACACACCATACAGAAGAAAGGAATATCCAGGTCAACCACAATTCGGTATCTTCTTGAAAATGATTTTTAAAAGATTTCCAGCATTCAGTGAACTAAGAATTACCTGCAGATTGTTAAAATCCACTGTTAAAACTTGAAAATGGTCTGTGAGGGATTTGTAGCCACCAGGTATTCTACTGAGTTTTTCAGTGGTGTAAGGTTCTACAGTTTCATCTGAGTTTACAGGAGTGTGTGTTGGACTGCGGAACTCCAAAACCTCAGGCAAACACACGCCAGCAATCTCTTTTACACCCACCCTGAAGAAGCAAAGAGATTAGATTTGACAATATAAAGGCATTGTAATGTACTTGTCCATGATTAGGAAACACGATCTAGTATTCAGTTCCTAAGTAAACATTTGTTGTTGACATATTAAGGAGAGTTTGGTAAAAGTTTGGATTTTTTTTTTAAAAAGTTGAGGCAGTTCAGGAGAAAAAAGTTATAAAAATCTACATACACATTAAATCTGTATCATAAAATCAATTAGCTAAAAGAAAATACTAATATACCACATTCAACAACACATATCCTAGATTTAATCCACAAAATCTTGTTGAATTAAAAATGCCTCTTTTTAAAAAACCAGTTGACAGGCTCTTGCGGGACTCAGTGTGAAGGGAAATCCATGAGAACATAATCCCATTGGATATGGACCATAAAACTGAAATGGGCTGACATGTTTAAATACTCAAAATACAGCAATCTGAATGATAAAAGACATGCCACTTAGAGTCCTATGAGCCAGCAAATCAGAGCTCATGTATTTAATGATATGTATTTAATGATCAGATCTCCCATCTTATTTCAAAGATGGTGGGAAAGAAATTGTGCTTTCTAAAGTTAACAGTTCAGGTGACAGTCAATACTATAAATGTGTGGTTTGGCACGTTTCCTCTTGTATAATTTGAAAGATTAGATTATGAAATATATTAGATATGATATACTTTTGTCATCCCAGGTTTTAATCTCTCTGACCCTAAATTAACAGAGGTGTACAAATGTTGCTGTTATTCAGGCTTCATTGCATGTATGGGATAACAGGGTTAAATAAGTGATGAGGTGCCATCAGAGTTAACAGCTTTACTGTAAGATAGGCACTATAAATCTTCTATCAAATTAAGAGCATGATTATACACATTTCTCAGGAAAGTCAGTCTGAATTAAATGGGATTTGCTGTACAGTGAGTGTGTATGAGATTGCCACTCAAATACTCTTAGGCAGGGATCCCCATTTTAAGTCCACAATCACATTTAGAATTCTGCCACAGGTA
>NW_015208648.1:0-1698 GCF_001447785.1 Gekko japonicus | reverse complement strand
TCTCTCTGCCTCATCTACCTCACAGGATTGTTTTTAGACAGGGCTCTTTTTGTAGAAAAGCCAAGCAGGAACTCATTAGCATAATAGGCCACACCCAACAGCAGGAACTCATTAGCATAGTGGGCCACACCCCTGACAGCACAGCTCATTAGCACATTAGGCCGCACCCCCATGTTGCCAGAAGTGTGGTCATCCAGCCACACCCACCTTTTGCTTCTTATTCTGTTGACCTTGTTTGTTGTCAAAACCCAGGGCTTTTTTTGGAACAGGAACTCCTTTGCATGTTAGGCCACACACCCCTAATGTAGCCAATCCTAATGAGTTTCTGCCGTTGGGTGTGGCCTGTTATGCTAATGAGTTCCTGCTGGGTGTGGCCAACTTGGGAGCCAGCCGGAACTCCATTCCTGCCCAAAAATAGCCCTGTTTTTAGAGTAAAATGGAGGAGAGGAGAGGAAAAGAATGTGGGAAGCCATTTGAAGAAGAAGAGGAAGAGATTGGATTTATACCTTGCCCTTCAGTACCCAAAGGAGTCTCAGAGCGGCTGACAACCTCCTTTCCCCACAACAGACACCCTGTGAGGTAGAAGAAGAAGAAGAAGAAAAGATTGGATTTATACCCCGCCCTTCACAACCCAAAGGAGTCTCAGAGTGGCTTACAAACTCCTTTCCCTTCCCCTCCCCACAACAGACACCCTGTGAGGTAGGTGGGCCTGAGAGAGCTCTTGACAGGAACTGCTCTTTTTCAAGAACAACTCTTATCAGAACTATGGCTTGCCCAAGGTCATCCAGCCAGGTGCAAGTGGAGGAGTGGGGGATCAAACCCGGTTCTCCCAGATTGGAGTCTGTGGTCTTAACCACTACACCAAACTGTGGAGAAAAGTGGGTTATCTAAATAAAAGATACCGAAATCAGTCAATAAACATTAGAACAAAACGTGGTGTCTCTATATGCTGAGGGGCCAATCCCGAAGTCTGCAGGGGGGGAAAAAAGATTTTGTAAAGTAACTAAAAGAGTTAAGAATTCCTTTCCAGTGGGCTGAGACATTCTCCAGAAGAGACAGATTGTTGCAGGCAGCTGGGCCTCAGTTAAAGGGGCGAAGGGAGAGAAATTGGCCTGCTGAAACCCCTGACCACTTCAGAATCCTAGCGGAGGGAAAGATTGGGGGGAAATCTGCACATTCTCCCTTGCTGCTCCTTGCCGGTACATAATTATTCATAATAATGAGGAAAGTTTCTTTTTTGCTGACCTTTGGGGGCCCGGAAGAATTCTTTCCCCTTACCTTCTCCCTTTCGCGCTCCTCTTCCCTTGCCTTTCTGAGATTCGCTGAGTGTGTGGATTCTTTAACCTGGTCTAATAAAACCATAATGATTCTGGGTCTGCTTAATGAATTTCTGGGCAGATGCCAAAAGATACTAACTGCGAGGAGGGCTCAGAGCGGGCTCCTGTAATTCACCAGCAAGACAGATG
Organism: Gekko japonicus; assembly: GCF_001447785.1. Classification (NCBI taxonomy): domain Eukaryota; kingdom Metazoa; phylum Chordata; class Lepidosauria; order Squamata; family Gekkonidae; genus Gekko; species Gekko japonicus. The sequence goes on along the minus strand of NW_015208648.1, from coordinate 232 downwards.
TGCGTCTGTGTTTAATAACAAAATCACAGGGATTGGACTGAAAATATCCCATTGACACCTTGGTTGCTTTATTGCCATAGAAGCGAAATTTGTAAAGGACGGTTTGTCGTATATTCAGGGTACAGAGTTCATTAACACTTGGCTCAGGTTAAGAAGGAGGTTGAAAGCAAGGAAGAAATAGAGCAGGAGTGCAAAAATCTTCTCCTTAAAGAGGAGGAGGAGGAGGAGGAGG
>NW_015208647.1:0-1528 GCF_001447785.1 Gekko japonicus | reverse complement strand
TTACTACTGCAGGGCATTCAAGGGGGAGGTGGAATTCCCACCCTTACCAGTAAGCGGGGCAGGGGACACTTCAGACAGCACCATGCAAGCTGCTGACTGGCTTCCTTTCTAGTGTCCAAGTTGATCTCTCCCAAAACTGCATCCTCTCCCCACCATCACTCAGTGGCAGAAGCAGTGCCTGGCATTGATCAAGACAGAGGGATTCAAGCATGCCAGGGCTGTTCTGTCTGCAGGCAACCTTGCAGCGTTAGAAACGAAGCAAAAGCTCTCTCTGTAGCACATTGAAAATATGGGCTAATTGACTTTGAAAGTAGATAATGCCATATTAGGGGGGAAATAAGTTTGCTTCCAGGTGGCTCTTGGCTTAACAAAACAGAGACAATGATGGGTAAGAACCAGGGCTATTTTTGGGCAGGAATTACGGGGGGAAATAAGTTTGCTTCCAGGTGGCTCTTGGCTTAACAAAACAGAGACAATGATGGGTAAGAACTATGTCACTTTGAGAGTAACAAGCACCCACCAAATGAACAAAGGTTGCCCTGTCACTGTTTCTTCAGATGACCGGTGTCCAGTGTTCTCTGTAAGCTGAGTTAGCGTGATCCAGCTCAGTTTTTTAACCTCCGGCTCACACATTTTTGTCTTAGCTCAGAAAGGAGGGCTCCAGAGCAAACTAATTTATGCAGTAGCCCAATGGCTCGCTCACAACTTTAATGCCAGTAGCTCACAAAGGAGAATTTTTGCTAAGACTCCACGGCTTAGAGGGAGCATTGCCGGTGTCTATTACACTTTCAACCTGTCCCTCAACCAAAGAGTCAGCGGAATCACACAGCATTCTCCCCTCCTCCTTTTCGTCCTCACAACAACTGTGTGAAGTAGGTTAGGTTGGCTATGAATAGTGACTAGTCCGAGATCATTGAATGAGCTTCACAGGTGAACAGGGATTTGAACCTAGGTCTCTCCATTCCCAGTCTGACACTCTAACCACTGCACACCATTGGGTCTCTGACAGGACTCCTCCCCCAAGCCCACCTTCCTGTGAACTGTAGTGCTTATCTTTTTATTTACTTCTTTGTTTAAAACATTTATTAGCCACCTTTTCTATCCCTTGGCTCAATCCAAAAGGGAGACTGCGGCTGCGATCCGACGGCAGGCTTGGCACGGTCTGGCCACACCTCTAATCTCTCCGGAGCTATTTGTTCCAGAGAGGGAGCGATGAGACATGCCACCCTTCTTTTTTTTAAACAAAAACCCTCTACTTTGCACATGCACACAACCGCTTATTTGCCATGGATTAATATGTGGTTATGCGCATATCACTAATTAAGGGGGGAAATGGCGGCCAGGGAGTGGAAGGCACAGACCTCCAAACATCTTGAGTGTGCAATGGGGTGATTAGATGGCTAGAAATGCATGGTGGGACAATATGAGCCGTAAATACTAGACTTTCTCTAGTGTCAAGGAAGTCCGAGGTAAGGATGGGGGCTTGATGACTGGGGAATGGAATGGAATGGAAGACAGATGTTGCTGT
>NW_015208646.1:0-1185 GCF_001447785.1 Gekko japonicus | reverse complement strand
CCTGTACACACTTAAAAGTGATGTAGCACCCCCCCACACACACCATGTCCAGGCATGCTGAGTATGGCATGCCCCCCTCCTACATGATCTCTACTCTGCATAATACCTGTTATTATCTGAACAAGATCCATTTCTTCTTTCTCCCACATTTGGGGTTATAATCAGAATCGTAACCTTTAATCTCATATCCGAGTACAAAGAAACATCGATTGACCTTATAATTTATTTATTTATTTATTTGTCTCATTTATACCCCGCCCTCCCCGCAAAGCAGGCTCAGGGCGGCTTCCACTCAGTTAAAACATCATACAATCATAGAAAAACACCACAGTTAAAACAGATACAAATTCACAAAGTGCTGGAGGCAATTAATTAATTAACTAACCAAGATGGCTCGCTTTCAGAATACATTTCCACTTCCCAGATGTTATTCTGCTCGTGGTTTCCTGCGGCGCCGGCTTGATGTCAAGACCAAGAGCCATGGCTCTAAAACAGTGGCGGCCCCTAACTAAAGGCCTGGCGGAAGAGCTCCGTCTTGTAGGCCCTGCAGAACTGTGACAGATCCCGCAGGGCCCTGATCTCCTCCGGGAACTCATTCCATAACTTGCTGTGTTCCCCAAATGAAATACCCATTCCTTCTTCTTTGAACCCAATCCCACAGCAGTACAGATGTTGCATCTGTCTTCACCCTTAATTTCAGCAAACCAAGCTCCGGCTTGGAATAAATTATGTACACCCTTGAAGTACATCTGAGGATCACTCAACAGGGTGAAGCCGGGAACAACTCCTAATTCAAACAAAATGTGAACAGACAGCTGAATCACAGACGCCATTCGGCCTTTTAAAAAACATAGAGGTTTTAGAGTACTTTATTGTGCGGTTTTCAGTTAAGCATTTGATTGAGACTGTGTTGTTTTCCTTTGAACTTGGAACTCAAATGCTGGGAGATGTCAATGGCTGCGGATCAATGGGAAAGGAAATGCTCTTACGCCTCACGTCTGGAAACCAAAACCAAGGGACTCTTGACACTGAACACAGTCATGGGTGTCAGGGCATAGGGTTCACTAGGCTGGTGTGTGTGTATGCTTTGAAAACTTCCCCCTCAGATCAATGCATCGACATTGGGAGTGTTTTTAAGGGTGTTATACGCACCTTCAAGTTCCTTCAAGTTGAAGCCGACTGATG
>NW_015208645.1:0-1441 GCF_001447785.1 Gekko japonicus | reverse complement strand
CTTCCTACCTTCCTACCTTCCTACCTTCCCAAAACACAACACACAATCCTTTTCTGATATTCGAGGTAGGGATGCTGAGAACTTCACAATAAACAGGTTCGGCAGGTGAATGTACCAGATTCAAAAGCAAGGATCAGACAGGAGCTGAGCCTCTGATCTCCTCACCTGGCCGTGGTCAGCCTTGAGCAGAAGCAACAGCTTCTCATCTGCGGAGTAGCCGTAGCATTTCAATTTCCTTTCTTTTTGCTTCGTCAGCTGCTTTAACAACTGCACATGGAATGAAACCTATTGTCTCTCAAAGATCATGGATGGACAGGTCAGGTAATTAATTGGAGGGGAATAGGACTCCCATGAGGTTCTGTGAAAATGTGTGTGCGAAAAATAACTCTGATGATAACACAGACTTAGACAAGACCCCAATCAGAAATACTTCATCCTCAGAGAGCATTTGAGTTTCCGATCTGATGCCAGGATCCAAGCCCTAGATTCAACGGAATGCTTTAAAAATATTAGTGTTTATAACAGATGGTGTGGTGTGGTGTAGTACAGTGGTTGGAGCATTGAAGTAGGACCTGGTCCTGCTGGTGGACCTCCTGATGGACCCTGGGTTTTGTGTGACACAGAGTGTTGGACTGGATGGGCCATTGGTCTGATCCAACATGGCTTCTCTTATGTTCTTATGTCTGAGACAGTGATGCGGCCATCCGAGGGAAAACTCTATGGTTTTCCCTTGTATGGCCGTGGCCCCGCCCCCAGCGTGTCTGGCGTCGTCACATCACTTCTGGGTGATGTGCATGCGGCGTGCGCATGTGTGCGCACCAGATGCCAGCCGGGAACCCCCCACTCCCGACGAAAATCGACTTGGCAACCCTATACCCTCACAAGGTTGTTGTTGGAGGATTAATTGGAGGAGAGGGGAACCGTGCGAAAAGATGTTTTGAGTTTGATCAGGCCCTGTCCTTCAGAGCACTCTGGGAATTGTAGTCCCTGAGTGGCTGGCCATAATAACAGCAACAATGAACTCATAGATGCACTGGATGGACCCTCAGTTCTATCAAGGAAGGTAATTCTCTGATTCATCTGACTTAGCACACATGTTCAGTGATAGGTCATGGACATACACTAGCATCCAGAATGGATTTTGATCCGATCTTCCCATCTGGACGATGGCGACCGACAAGAGGGAAAAGCTCTGCTTGTGATCGTTCAAAAACATCCGGGCGGCAGCTGTTGGGTACAGGATGCCGGGCTAGACAGATGTGTGGCCTGATCCAGCTAAGCAGCTCTCGTGCTGGGGGTGGGGGGATACTAGTGAGTTCCCTCCAACTTATTCTCTTCTTGGTCATCCAGAATTTTATAACCAAAACCAAGAATTTGAATAGCGCCGCTCTGAATCACGGTGCTCGCTTCCTCCCCTGATTTTCATTGCAAAACAAAAAAA
>NW_015208644.1:0-1379 GCF_001447785.1 Gekko japonicus | reverse complement strand
TCTACTGGCTATTTGAAAAGCTGCATCTAAGCTAGCCAAGGCCAAGAAGAGTCAAGTGGTACAAGGCTCAGCAGTAGGTGAAATAACCCTTCCACTCCAAGCCCTTCTGTAAAAAAAATAATAACTTCACAAGCTCAGTGCTGAATTTGCTCTCTGTGAGCATACAAATGTTAAGGTAAAAGTATTCGGGGGCCTGAAACAAAAATTGGGTAACTCAAAGATTAATTCACCTACCTCTAATTCACCATCATAAAGGACTTTAGAGTCTTTGATGGGGGGGGGATGCATTTATTGATCATGTTATTTCCTCCTGCTCTGTAGCTGCTAGATAGGCTTTTTGGGGGGGGTAAATTACATACTTTCCCTCTCTGTAAGCAATGGCTACAGTCACTACTAAAGCCCTTTGCTGAAACGGGTGCTCTTGGTGACCTGTGTGCATGCACATAAAAGCCTAAGTTAGTTTATGCTTGCCAAGGTACAAAGAGAAGGTAGGAAGATGCCTGCTTGTATCCTATTACTGTAGACTCCCCGAAATATCTCCTACATCTATGGTGGGACTTTTACAATACAAAAAAATACAGCATTTAAATTCAGATAGCTAGAACTGTCAGACAGAGCACCAAGCTAGCTTTCTGAATTAATCAGCAAAATTAGGATCATCTCCTGCAATACAGCCCCTGAAGTAAATCTAGTGAGCCAATTTTGAGCTGATCCAAACATCAAAAGAGGCAAAAAGTGCATGAATTCAAGGATTAAACTAGACCTACTTTTAGGATGGCTGGGTAGGTCCAGTTCTCACCCCAGAATTGTCAGACTCCCCATTCAGACTCCCCATTCTGCAACCTCCCTTTTTTGGTCTTCCATTCTTGGCTCACTTCTCTCACCTGTGCTTCCTCTTCTCTTGATCTTCCAACATTCTCTGGCTACCGTGACTCATTCTTCCCACTGAATTCAGGTCCCTTCCTTTTCCTAACCTAACATAACCTACTGTTCCCATCCTCATTCTTTTCTGACTTTGCTTGTCACCTCCCCCCCAACCTTTCTCTTTGACCCTTGAGGACACTGTGCATATAGTCACAGGCGAGTTCTGTTTTGGACTATTCTATTCAGGTGGGTTCTATTTTGGTCAAAAACATTTGGATACTGTAATTACTACTTCTGTCACCTTGTGTTTTAAACAGTAATGTCTATTATTATCATTAAGCTTCTTCTCTTGTCTTTTCTATCCCCTTGTTACTTAGCAGTGTGTCTCTCTTGCTTTCTAAATATTGTTCCAACCATGCTCCTGCATTTACAGGGACTCAAGATCCCTAACACAGGGCTGAGATGCATACGAAGGGTAACCTCTCTTTCCTAGGTAACAAGGTAGTACCAGTAAA
>NW_015208643.1:0-1399 GCF_001447785.1 Gekko japonicus | reverse complement strand
GGGTACTCCTCTGCCAGAACCTCGACCAGATGCGGGGATAGTATTGTTGTTGTTTTGCAGAGGATGAGACTCCCAGAGCTCGAGAAGCCTTAATGCTTTTATCTAACTCTTGTAGAGTAGAGTCAGTGGTAGCATTGAAAAGTCCCAGGCCATTGAAGGTCTTCCACATAAGACCTAGTATCTAATGGGAGGTTAGTGTTGCAGAGCCAGGAATTTCTTCTGAGAGCTATTGCAGAAGCCATCGTTCGTGAAGATGCTTCGAGGACATGTTTGGTAGTGTTGAGCTGTTGTTTTGCCAACACCATGCCCTCTTTTTGGATGACTCTGGCTGCCTGAAGTTTGTCGTCTGGGAGGTGGGTCAGAAGTTCCGAGAACCGTTCCCAGAGAGTGTATTGATACGGTTCATACAGGCCAGGTACTTGGTGGCCTTGATTCCCAACGCTCCTGTGGAGTAGAAGTGCCTGCCGAAAGCATCTAACTTCTTACCTTCCTTGTCAGAAGGTGCTGAATGCGTTCTCTTGGATTTGGAGGAAGATGTTATCATCATAGAGTTTGGCTGAGGGTGCGAGAAGAGAAATTCGGCATCTGACTCTTGGACTCTGTACATGTGGTCCAATCATCTTATGGACACAGGAGCAGACGAAGGTTTTGGCCATGGTGACTTTGCTACCTGCAGAAGGACTGAGGACATGGGCAATGCCAAGGTGGACGAAGTATCAGGCTGAACTATATCGTAAACAGCATCTGTTGCCTATGGATGTTGCTGGACGACAGAGAGACCTAAAGAATGGGCCATTCTTTTGATCAGATCAGTGTAAGATGTAAGGTTCTCAGATGGAGATACAGGTAAGTCCTCCGCGACATCCTGGTTGGGAGATGTATGGTCAGGAGAGGTATGCGCCTCAGAAGCCTCTGTATCTCAGTCCTCTTCCATGAAGTCAGAGGAGTCTTCTTGTGGTTTCGTTTGGACGACAGGAACGACAGGATCTGGAGTGACTGGAGGATTGACAGGACGACTTGGTTCCAGAGTATGGTGGGACGGATTGACTACAGGAGGACACGACAGAGATGCTGAAGGTCTTGACTTGTGGGGGGATCTCGATCTATTAACAGAGTGGGTCGAATAGCGATCCCAATCAGAATAGCCCGCTGGAGTTAACCACGGCATAAATGGTGGATAAGCCCCGTAGAGGTATCTCAACTGTCTTTGATCCCACAACATTGGGGGGGGGGGGGAAGGAAGACTCTGGGGGAGTGACTTCTGGACCGTGGACGTTTGGGAGACAAAGCATTGGCTTGTCTGTGGGCATTATCCCTGTAATGTCGGTCATCGATATCAACAGATTGAGTGTGCAGACGAGGAAGGTGAAGCTGCATGTCACATGAGGTATATCGGTGC
>NW_015208642.1:0-1398 GCF_001447785.1 Gekko japonicus | reverse complement strand
GCACTGACATCAGGGTTGCAGTCTAGGTGCAGATATGTCCAGACATATGAGTTGCATGGAAGCCATATGAACTTACTGAACCAGCAAGGCTTGCAGCTTCATTCAGAGCTTAAATGTCCTAATGAGGAAGAAGCCCCACCTGTTCCTGGGCTTCATCCAGCCAGGGTAAATGAACTTCAATCCTACATAACATGATATGTGCTCAAGCAGCGATCTGGCTCTCAACAGATCTACAGGCTGCCAGACAGGAACTTCTTTGTAATCATGCTGCTGCCTTCCACTGGGTAGAGAGGGAATCTAAAGGGGCTCATGGCCTGGGGTCTAGCCTTACCTGGGAGGGGACTGGCTATCCCAGGATCTGGCAAGTCAGCAACATTAGCTGGAGCTGAGGGAGTTCCGGTGGTGCAAAATGTTCCCTGAGCTCCTTGATCTTCTCCTTGGGTGGTCCCTGGCTCTTCCTGGTAATTCTCTGACGCAGAATCCATTCCTGGATTCATACTTAGCCCTGACAACATGTAGGGATGTTGCTGAGTTTTAAACTCTACTTTGATTCAAAAGCTCATGTTCCATTTATGGTTGAAACTGTAATCATTCTTTTGTCATGATCACATTAATGACATTCAGTAATAAAATTCAGTAAAAATTGAGGCCTGTTTTGCATCAGTTGTGTATAAGTGGTGTATAGTGTAAAAATGGCACAGAATGATGCAATAATGCTTTAAAAAAGTACACAGCATAGGTTGTTTGCCAAAGAAAATAGGTGAAATGAAAATTTTTACTGCTCATGTAAATAAAATCCAAAGAAATGAAAAAAATACATATTTGCACAACTCTAATGCACTTGTGCATTTATTTCATTATTAATTACAGTAATTACAAAATGTGTGTGAGGTATTCCGGTCCTGAAGTATATAGGAGTGAGACTTTGCCTTCCTCTGTTTTCTCAGTGCCTCCTCTGATCTGTCAAATTTCCCCATTGAGTCTGTAAATCTGCCCTGAGGTTCTCCTGAGGCTGCCTGCTCACCCAGGTGCCTTGCCCTCCTTGTACCACCAAATGCCCTTGTCTTGGCAGTCTGCCTCATCCTCACATTACTATGCTAAGTTGGTATAATACTGTCTGTGTTACTGTTTGGATCTTTCCTATCAATTCTCCCATAGGCTTTAAAGTTAAACATGGGTGCCTTGCATTGCCTTAAAAAGGGAGCTCATTTATTCTGTCTAAAATTATGCATTGTGGGTACCTAGGAGATTACCATAGTCCCAAGAGTTTCTTCATGAAGGCATGAAGGTATAGACACAAAAAGATTGCAAACAATGAAAAATAATTTGTTGTTGTGATTTGTTGTCAAGTCACTGCTGACTTGTGACAACTCTGGCCCTGGTCACACGGAAGGTTTT
>NW_015208641.1:0-1536 GCF_001447785.1 Gekko japonicus | reverse complement strand
TGGACAAGATGGACCACTAGTCTGATCCAACAGAACTCTTCATAGGTTCTTATGAGGAGAAGGCCTTGGCCTCTCTGCCCTGTTGTTGGACCTCCAGAGGAACTGGTTGGCCACTGTGTGAGACAGGATGCTGGACTAGATGGACTATTGGTCTGATCCAGCAGGCTCTTCTCATGCTTTTATCAGGGGAAGGCCTCAGCCTCCATGCCCTGTTGCTGGCTGTCCAGAGGAACTGGTTGGCCACTGTATGAGACAGGATGCTGGAATAGATGGATTATTGGTCTGATCCAGCAGGGCTCTTCTCAAGTTCTTATCAGGGGAAAGCCTCGGCTTCTCTGCCCTGTTGTTGGCCTTCCAGAGGAACTGGTTGGCCACTGTGTGAGGCAGGAGGCTGCACTAGATGGACCACTGGTCTGATCCAGCAGGGCTCTTATGTTCTTATGATATCGGTGGAAAACTCATACCAAATCTGACTGAGTGTGCTATAGAGCCTCCTATGAGATATGCACTGACACTGGCAAAGAAATCTTCTCTACTGGCATTACATCTATATTCAGCAATATTTGGCCATTAACTACTCCAAGACTGGGGTCTCAATATGCTGGCGATTTGGCTGTGATGCTGTTTTCATTCTTTGCTGATCAAATCCTCCCAGTTTTTGGAAGCTAGTTTGGAAAGGGATCAAGCATCAGGAGATGACCAAAGCACTGCCTGATCCTTTCTTACTAGATGGTTTCCTTCCTAGTGTCCCTGACAGATGTTGACAGGATCCCGGGTGTTGTGAAAGCCTGACAAATCCACAGGAAGAAGAAGAGATTGGATTTATACCCCACACCTCATTACCCAAAGGAGTCCCAGAGTGGCTTACGATCTCCTTTCCCTTCCCTTCCCCACAACAGACACCCTGTGAGGTAGGTGGGGCTGAGAGAGCTCTGAGAGAACTGCTCCATGAGATAACAGCTCTGAAAGACCCAAGGTCACACCAGCAGCTGCACGTGGAGGAGTGGGGAATCAAACCCAGTTCTCCCAGGTTAGAGTCCTTGCTCCGAACCACTACATCAAGCCGGCTCTGAACACTGAAACCCAGCACAGAAAACTGAAACCTAGCACAGCTGACTAAACCATAGGGTTGCCAAGTCTGGGTTAGAAAATACCTGGAGACTTTGGGGAGGGTGGATCCGGGAGAGGGTGGGGTTTGGGAAAGGGGAGGGGCCTCAGCATGGTACAATGGCACAGAGTCCACCCTTCAAAGCAGCCATTTTCTCCAGGGGAGCTGGTCTCTGTCAGCTGGAGATCCGCTGTAAAATTGGGAGATCCCCAGGCCCCACCTGGAGGCTGGAAACCCTACTAGACCAAGGTCACTCAGTAAAACTGCTGCAGAAAAAAACCCCTAAAGCCTAGATCCCCTCTTGTAATTCCACATATCGGAGTCACGTACATTGTCCACATCCACTGGTATGCTGGAGCCGGCACCTACTGGCTGGTGAGGGCCAATTGTTAAATGTTCAGGCAGGGGTCATTTCCTGCAGGAGTACA
>NW_015208640.1:0-1492 GCF_001447785.1 Gekko japonicus | reverse complement strand
GTTCTAACTGTCGCTTCTTGATCCTTATAGACCCTTAGGAACTAGCAACATTTATTCCAGCATTAAGTTCCCATGAGCTCACTTTATCGGATAAATGCTTCATCAGATGAATGCTTTGTGAAAAGTTATGCTTGCATTAGTTTTGTAGCCTCTCAAGTGTCACTGGACTCTGGTTTTATTCAACGGTGTGATCTTCCACCTGAATTCTGAAATGCCACCCTCAAGGAACACTTCCATTTCATCCTCCATTGATGGGAATGTCATGTCTCAAAAATGTGTGCAGCACTACACTTCCTGCACAGATGGAAATGGACAGAAACCCTCAGCAAGCATTATCAGACTGCAGGTAGGGATATTTCATCAGCCACTTGAGGACTTTTTGAGCCAGGGCGGTGTGTAATGAACAAAACGTTAGACAGGGCCAATGTGGTGTAGTGGTGAAGGGCAGCAGTCTCCGATGTGGAGAGCTGGGTTTGATTCCCCATTCCTCCTCCACATGAAGCCTGCTGGGTGACCTTGGGACAGTCACAGTTCTCTCAGAACTCTCTCAGCCCCACCTACCTCACAAGGCGCCTGTTGTGGGGAGAGGAAGGGAAGGCGATTGTAAGACCCTTTGAGACTCCTTAGGGTAGAGAAAAGTGAGGTATAAAAGCCTTCTCTTCTTCTTCATCAGATCCTGTTCTGAGAGATGTGCCATCTGCCCTGACGCCCTCTTGGCTAAACTCGCACCTTGACAGCCATTTTAGGAGCTAGTGATGCCTTGCTTTGGAGAAAGGGAGGTCAAGGTTCTCCGTAGTCAAGCTATGCTAATGAGTGGCCAGAATCTTGGACAAGAGACTGATAGAAAATCTGTATGCTTACCTATCACCAGAGGGGCTTGCAAAGACAGGCACCCACCTCGATCCACCAACATAATTTCATCAGCAAATGCAAATCTCCTGGATGAAAAAAAACCTAATTCCTATCAAGCTGCCAGATGATTGATCACCTTTACTGACCTGGCCTGAATCTCTCGTTTGGTGGAGAGGTTAGGAGCACGGACTCTAATCTGGGAGGACCGGGTTTGATTCCCCACTTCTCCACATGCGGCTGCTGGTGTGACCTCGGGCCAGTCACAAGTTCTCTCAGAGCTGTTCCCTCACAAGCAGTTCTCGAGAGCTCTCTCAGCCCCACCTACCTCACAGGGTGTCTGTTGTGGGGAGGGGAAGGGAAAGAAGATTGTAAGCCACTGAGACTTCTTCATGTAGTAAAGGGCAGGGTATAAATCCAATTTCTTCTTTTCTTCTTCTTACTAGCCTGTCTCAGGCATAGGTGAAGCCTCTACTCCCCAGCTCTGCTGTCCACCCAAGATATTCCCTTTCCTAGACACAATCAACTTTTGTTGCCCTTCGAGGAAACACCCCCCTCCCCCTTCAATCAGTCAGAGCCAGAAAATCCACAGAGGCTCATCCTGGATTCACCCCAATTTCCTGTATTTGACAGTAATGTCCTT
>NW_015208639.1:0-1426 GCF_001447785.1 Gekko japonicus | reverse complement strand
GGAAGACAAGGACAGTGGAAGTGAATGAGGTGGTGGAGATGGTTCAAAAAAGGGCATGAGGCTTCACCTTCCTGGATGCCTGAGCACCTCTGCCAGTGGGAGTGCTAAAATATGGGAAGCGTCATGAGGACAAGGCTGGAATGAAGCAGCTGTTTTCAGTCTCTCTCGTGCCCCGTCTGGGCTGGCATTGTCCGTTGAAACCACAAACTTTTAAAGACACACACACGAATAAAACAAGGAATCGTTACAAGGCCTTTCTCCCCTATTTGTCTTCCACTGACCACATGTTTGGACTTCCACAGATTCACTGCTTAGTTTGGCGGAGCCCTTGTCCGTAAAATGCAGGGCGCCAAGGGGGCCTTTGCTAAGGACAGGGGATCCAGCAGAAGTGCCCACCTTCCTCCTGCACATGGGGGGGAAGCTCATAGGGTTCCTTCTTTAAAAGGTGCAAGCAAAGTTGCATACCTTTCCTTGATGCTCTGTAGTTAACTTCTCTTAAACTTATCAGTTATCCATAGTTTGTATATGGAAAATGTATGTATGGCACTTTAAATGATTATATGGTTTTAAATTGTTTCAGAAATTTTATGGAAGCTGCCCTGAGCCTGTCTTGGCGGGGAGGGCGGGGGATGAATCCAACAAAAAAACAGTAAAACATGAGAAAGATCAACCCTGATGCATAGCAGCACTCTTGTAATAAAACAGCAGTCCAGTGGCGTCCTACAGACAATCACAGTTTATTCCAGAATAACCATTTGTGAGTCAGAGGCTGTGGTCACACTGGCACCTTGGCGTGGTATGGTGGTGCCTCTAAACCGGTACTGCACGGCATATTATCCAGGCACCTTACCCTGCTGTGGGTTACCCATGTGGCCATCCTGTGGTCAAGCATCCACATTACTGCAGCACCTCAGCCACAGAGCATGCTATCTAGTCATTTTTTTAAAAAAATGCAGGTGGTTCATATGCACCCATGTGCATGCATATGCACTTATGCATGCATATATGTGTTCATGTGCATACAGGCAAAACCTAAACACACACACACACCAGCGGCGGAAACAGATATGCAGGTTCAGACACCCCTTTCAGGTTCCTTTCACTACAGGGGAGTTCAGATATTGAAAAAGCCGGAAGGAACCCCGAACAACCCATTAATACTGGACTTTCTCTGGTATCTGCTTATTCCATTTCCATTGCAGAACAGCAGGGGTTGCTGACGACTGCACCACGGGAGGCAGATGTTCTTCTCTGGAGGGGCCCATTTATTCTTCTTAGGTAACGCTGCTATAGCACCACAAACTGCCCATGTGACTGCAGCCAGAACTCATTTCCTCAAATGTAACTGTGTTTAGTTTTATTTTCAACGTGCTGTTGGATTTCTCCTTCCTGGTTATCATCTCCTATCATGAAACAGGTGTATTGT
>NW_015208638.1:0-1030 GCF_001447785.1 Gekko japonicus | reverse complement strand
GCATCAGATCCCAAAGAGCCATCTGAAGCCAAACATGGTCCATTTGGTTCCACGGGCGAGCTAAAATCTGCTCGCCACCTAAACGGGTTGGGGTGGGACATTCAGACGAGCCTTCAGGGCGAAGTGGTCTGACCATGGTACTGCCATTGCAGTAATCTGGTCCACTGTAATCCCCGCCACGAAGATCAAATCAAGCGTGTGCCCTGGTGCATGGGGATCGCTACAAGTTGAGAGAGTCCCAGTTGAGAGAGCCTGGTGCATGGGGATCGCTACAAGTTGAGAGAGTCCCAGTGCCGCCATGGATGACACCAGGTCTGCAGCCCAGCTGGAGGCCGCTTCATCAGTATGGACGTTGAAGTCACCCAAGACCAAAAGCCTAGGGTGCTCCAGCGCCCAGCCTGATACGGCCTCCAGCAGGCTATTGGCCAGTGATACAGCAGGCTATTGGCTGGTGCGTTAGGCCTTCGGTACACTAGCCAGATCGCCAGACTCTCCACAGTCCCCAGCACGAAGCCGACACACTCCATGCCCATGATCTCCAATGGGGGGAGCGCCCTGAAGGAGAAAGCCTCCCAAATGAACATTGCCACACCTACCCCGCCCCTTAGTCTGTGATTGATGTAGGACCGAGAACCCGGGTGGGGCAAGTTGGGAGAGAGCTACCGCCTCCCCATCCCACACCCAAGTCTCAGTCATGCACGCCAGGTCCACCTGTTGTTCCATGACGAAGTCCCAAAGGACTGTTTCTTATTATTGATGGACCTGGCGTTACACAACACTAATGACGGAGAGGGGTACTTCATCCTAGCCCCACTGCTGACCTCCTTCGGGATGGGTCGTAGGCTGGAAGGGGGCCGAGCCCTTCTTTTTCTCAACACCCTTCCCTTGACCTTCTGCCTAGAGCCACCACTAAACTTTCCCCTCCCCAAGAGCACCGGAATCTGTTGATCACCCATAGCTGCACCAGCCAGTCTCTGAGGTGGCATCAGACCACTGGTAAACAACTAATCAGACCAATTCCTCCTCTCCA
>NW_015208637.1:0-1439 GCF_001447785.1 Gekko japonicus | reverse complement strand
CAGGGTTTGGGAAGGGGCTTCATTGGGTTATAATGCCATAACCTTCTAAAGCGGCCATTCTCTTTGGGTGAATTGATCTGTCGCCTGGAGATCAGTTGTAATCCCAGGAGCTCTCCAGCCACCACCTGGAAGGTGGCAACCCTCCCAGGAAACCATGAATTCTGGATACCTGCCTGCACTATGGGTACCACAAATGGGACAGCCAGCAGGGGTTGTGGCATGCTTGGGAAAGAAGCTGGGTGATAGAATGACAATTCTTAAAATGATAATTCTTAAAAGAAACACTATCCTAAATGGTCCACAGGCGCAAGCCCTCCAAGGGGCCGTAACAGTCCATAGGAAAAAAACATACTGTCCAGTATACCCTGATGGTATCATACATGATGGTCAGGCCATTTCAAAGATAATCCTTCATCAAAGGGAATAATAAGAAGGTAGGTACAAGGATCATGCACAAATCAAAGTTCTATTTTGTCTTAAGTGGCGTCCAAAGCCTCTTAACAAGTTCACAGCCCAATGGTATCAAATCTAGGAAGCAAAAAGACACAAAGGCAGGGCCTAATGATGTCCAGTCCAGACCATCCATCCATCTTTGGAGGGGATTTAGCACAGTCCTTTAAACAGAGTGATGCCAGGCCCAATACCAATGCTGTACAGTCATTTTCCCCATCCTGTTCTGCCTGCTGCAAAGCAGCCCTGAAGCACCTTTTGTTAACAGCACCCAGCCACTGTCAGCTGGGGCAGGAGTCATCGTGCCTGTCTCACTGTCTTGAAAAATGTTCAAGCAACACAGCACTCTGATCTTGCACAGATGAGACGTTAAGATACACAGGGCACCTGCCTGAACTTCTGCCTTCCCACTGTGGAACACTTGTGGAGATTTTTTGCCACCTGCAGTTCCTTAACTCTGAAATAGACAGTTCTGCACCAAGTTTCCAAACTGGAGAGTGCTAACAAAATGATTAAAATAATTTTCCTGTTTTATATTTTAAAGGAAAGTCCAATCTTCCAAAAGACCTGCCTATATTTCCAGAAAACCTGCAACTCAGTACCAATTTGGGACACCATGACTGGCTCCCCCAAAACAGTTTTTGGCTTTCAAAGGCATGGGTTGGGGGAATCAAGGCCAGGGGGCTGAGGAAGGGGGTAAGTCTCCCCCCTGTGCCATTTCCTGGATTTAAGATGGCCCCTCTGGACTGGGATTTTTCTCCCCATACTAGGGCTAAAAACCACAGGTCCAGAACACATGAAACCCACATTACTTTTGCAGCAGAAGCACTTGTAGGCTGCTTTTAGGATCAAACACATGCTGAGAGAGCCAGTCATAGAACTCCAACATCAAATGCAGCTTGACCCCCTGACAATGGCATCCTAAGAACACTTTCCTTGGAGTAAACCCCCTTGAGTAGACTTGAGTAGATGCTGAGTCTTGGATTGCT
>NW_015208636.1:0-1436 GCF_001447785.1 Gekko japonicus | reverse complement strand
TTACTTATCAGATATGGCATATGCCTCACAGGAGTGCAGGACTGGTTGGGTTACTAACCCAATTTATGTTACCTAGCATTTCCTTTCTTGGCAAAATGCCCATATGATGTCATTAGACTTGCCTTGAATTAGGTGCAATGTTACCTAGTTTAAATTGGTTTGCTTCTGGGTCAGTTCAAGTAAGTAAACACTATAACAAAATCTCTTGGTCATTCTTCATGCCTTTACCAATAAACAGCATTATTGTTCACTGCTAGAAGGAGAGCGCAGCATACCATGAACATGAGTGCTTCAAGGCATAATATTCAGCCCAAGCTGTTGCCCCACCTAATCAAACTTACTACTGTCTACTATAGTTTTGCTACACATTTTCATACTTGGTCTTGATGCCTAAAAATTTGCATTCTACAACTTCTTTAATGCTTATTATAATTACATACACATTTGAATTGAAAGGAGAGGGTGGGAATTATTTTACATTTTCACTTCTGCATAGGCTTGATGGAAAATGGCCCACTCTTTCACCAGCACACAAAGAAGTCCAACAGTAGGGGGGGGGGGGGGCACAACATACTAAACTCCCATTGCACATCTGAGGCCAGTACATAGGAATCTGAATGTGGGTGGATAAATTATCATGTAATCACCAGCAAATTAAAAGGACATTTGAGCTAGTCATGAATATACAGATATAATCACATACCCTCTCATGACCACTTTGCTCTCAGAGAAGTACTACTCTCTGAAAACTCCCAGACATAGGAAAGGGAGGAAATGGTACATCACCAGCTGTGCCTAGAATGAGGCACTTCCGAGAGAATGCACTTCCGAAGACTTCCAAAGGACTGGTTTTCCTGGCAGAAGAAAAAAGAAAACAATTCTGCAGTTTCCTTTATTGTCATCTGTGCAGGAGGCAGTATCTGGAATCACGTCCCATTAACTGTGAGGCTCTACTAGGGAGAGCCGCTGTGGGGACAAAGAGTGAGAAAGAGGCTCCAGTCATTCTACTAATGATCGCACAGCTAGCTGTTCCAGGAAATAATCACCCACAGGGAGAATACAATAAGGAGTCTGAAGGTTGTCTCCTAAGCACCATGAGTAGTAGTGCACCGGCATAACAGAACTTCCCAACTTTTCCCTTCCTGCTACAGCCTTTTATGCTTCCCACTGAAAGGAAGGATCTCACAAGCATAGATATGCCACTTGCAAGAGCAGAAAGATATTTAACATCCAATTGTAACAGATTTATTTAACAGGCTAAAGGCCACATCTTCAGAAGCATGAAGTAAAAACACAGTCTGCAAATATACATACATTCCTCCAGAGCAGAAGGAACACCAGTATGTGAATCAATATATCTAATTCTCAACATGGCTCTATTTGTGGGTAAATCCAGAGATTGGGGCCATGCACAGACAAGACAGCTCTTTCTACAA
>NW_015208635.1:0-1496 GCF_001447785.1 Gekko japonicus | reverse complement strand
ACATGTAGATGTGAGAATCACATTTGAGTTCAGTGGCACCTTCAAGATAAACAAAGGTCAATACTGGGTCCAAGCAAGAACTCCTTAGATTCATTGAAACAGATTTCGTCAAATATAACATATATATGTGGGGGGGGGAGGATTAGTTGCCAGGAAGATCTAAAGGGTCAAGATGTCTAAGTAACTGAGCAATAAATACAGCTAAGATTGGAATAACACATTAGAAGAAGAGATTGGATTTATACCCCGCCCTTCACTTGGAGTCTCAGAGCGGCTTACAAACTCCTTTCCCTTGCCCTCCCCCAACAGATACCCTGTGAGGTCGGTGGGGCTGAGAGAGCTCTGAAAGAACTATCCTTTCAAGGACAGCTCTGACAGAACTATGGTCATTCAGCAGCTGCAAGTGAAGGAGTGGGGAATCAAACCCAGTTCTCCCAGATTAGAGTCCACACACTTAACCACTACATCTGGTTCTCCCAGATTAGAGTCCGCACACTTAATCACTGCACCAAACTAGGTAAGACATGTAAATAGCAGCAAATTGGCAAAAAGATAATAAAGAAGTTCACAACAGATGTGAGTAATTTTGAGTCCAGTGGCTCCTTTAAGATAAACAAAGTCTGATTTCTGGGTATAAGTGAGAACTGAGTGACTTAGAATGTGTAATGAGATAAGAAGCTGAAAAGTACTAAGACTTACTAGTGATTTCAACTCTCATACTTTATTTCAGCTCCGAACAAGGCGAGAGTACCCAGCTCGCAGGCTGGTTTATATGTGCACAAACCCCGCTCCCCAAACACACCCACACACAAGTGATTGGCTATTTACAGTGGCCGAGAGTTCCGTAGGCTCTCGACCAGGAGCCTAGCTTGCTGATAGGTGCCGGCTAGGATCCACTTGTCCCATTGTTACTGAGAACAAAGCTCAGTTGCTTCACCTGACCGCGTGGTGAAATGGCCGCGCACGCGGTCTGATATGAATACATTACAGAAGCTGATATCTCTGTTAAGTCCTGGGAGTTCAATTGCCCTGAGTGTTGTAATAACTTGTAATTCAGCAATCATTGAATCATAGAATGACAGAGCTGGAAGGGGCCATACGGGCCATCTAGTCCAACCTCCTGCTCAATGCAGGATTAGCCTACAGTCTCCCTGACAAGTGTTTGTCCAGATGCTGTTTAAAGACTGCCAGTGAGGGGGTACTGGGGATGAAAGCAATGGGTATTTCTAGTAATAATGTATGGCTGCGAGAGCTGGACCATAAGGAAGACTGAGCGCCAAAGAATAGATGCTTTTGAATTGTGGTACTGGAGAAGACTTATGATCTCCTTGGACTGCAAGGAGATCAGATCAGTCAATCCTAAAAGAAATCAACCGTGACTGTTCCCTGGAAGACCAGATACTGAAGCTGAAGCTCAAATACTAAAAAGTACGTAGGCAGACGAGTGATTTCAGCGTACGTACTTTCATTCGTGTGGAACAAGACAACTTTAGCTG
>NW_015208634.1:0-1435 GCF_001447785.1 Gekko japonicus | reverse complement strand
TAATCTTATTCTTTTTTTCTCAATCTAGATGTCATGAGAAGAACATATAAGTTGTCATGAAGAAGGACAAACTTCCCCGGAGTAACCGTTTCGTTTCGATATTTCTTTTTCATACAAATATCAGTTCTGCTTCCACTTATTCATTCACCTTCCAAAAGGATATCTCTCATTCCCAGCAACTTCGGAATAATTTATAACCGGCACATAGCCTATGTATCAAATCGGGCTGATCAGCTTTCTTCATGACAACTTGTATGTTCTTCTCATGATGTCTAGATTGAGAAAAAAAGAATAAGATTAAACATCATGGAGTGATTATTCTGTAGTTTTCATACAATTATTTGTATTTATAATGGTTGCACTGTTGCAGTATTTCTGTATGTAATACGACTGCCATACTGCTACCCCTCTGTGTCTGCTAACTATGTCAGGCTTGGCCAGATCCATGGATCAGTGGCCCCTGCCCATCACAAGGGGCAGGGTCTCATACCCAAATGCCCTCTGGAAGGGGGCTCGGTATGGGGATGGCCTCGCAGGAGCCTTAGCCTGGAGTGCTGGGGCTCCCTGGGCATATCCTAAAGCCCCCCGACAGAGCTTGGATGGTGAATGTCTGAACACGACACAGTGCCTTGGCCGGCTCACCTGATTGCCTGGCGCCATGGTTGGTCTCCTGGGGTTGCCATGGGACTGGTCCCGTTGTATTGCCCATCCCGGTGCCACTCTCAGCTGTCTGTTCCTCCTCTGTGCCTCTCATCGGCTTGGTTTATAGATGCATTGAGGGTCCCATTGGAATGCCTCGGGAGACTCTGCCTCTCTGTTGTTCAATTGTGATGCCCCACTCCGGTTCCGGTTCCCGGAGTTCTAGATCTGGAGGCACCCTCTCACCTCCGCCTCGCGCCGTCGCTGGTATGGGAACGTTCACACTGATCTCCGGTCCATCTCTGAGCCACATGCAGGACGGGGTGACCCTCACCTGGCGACCTTCTCGAGGCAGAGGACTGGATGAATGGTGCCACCAACCTGGCCCTTTGCTTTCTCACCCTCACCTGTTGCTGCCGTGGAGTGGTTCGATTCACAGGGGTTTAAAAAGAGTCCTGCGATCACAGCATTGATGACAGTCGGGACACGCAGGCAACGTGAAAGGTAACTGGCCGCGTGGTTTGGGGCTTCAAAGAGAGGACAGACTAGGCCCACCTTTCACATAAATGACTCTTCCTCGTTTCTCTCTGCCGCTGATGATAGAAATCCTAGTTTTCTCGGCCTCCCCATCGATTGAATCAGAAGGCTGGGAGAGCGCCAGTTTCCTTCAATCCAAGCCGTCCGCTGGGTTTTGAGCAGGCACCAACTGTGGCTTCCGGCCAGCTGCCCCCATGGCGGCGATTGTTGCCAACAGCAGATGTGAGCCCCCCCCCTGTGAACAAATCGGTTAAGACAT
>NW_015208633.1:0-1215 GCF_001447785.1 Gekko japonicus | reverse complement strand
CCGCGTTCACCCCCAAAATGACCTCTGGTTCCAGCAAAGATAATTTGCTTCTGTCCAATAATCAGAACAGTCGAGGTATTGCAGAGAGCCTTCGAAGGCAGACTTGGCGGAGTGTGATGTAGAACGCAAATCCTCGAAGGGCTCTGAATGCCGGGCAAAACGCCAATGCAAAAAAAGTCCCTAGTCCAAGGTTGCCTCCAGACCAGAACTTGGTTACGACGCAGTGTTCCCGCTAAGCTGAGTTAGTGTGAGCTAGCTCACAGTTGTTTAGCCTCTGGCTCACACATTTTTTGTCTCAGCTCAGGAAGGATAGCTCCAGAGCAAACTGATTTATGCAGCAGCCAAATCACTTGCTCACAACTTTAATGCCAGTAGCTCACCAAGTAGAATTTTGGCTCACAAGACTCCACAGCTTAGAGGGAACGTTGGCTACGAGTATGGAGTTGGCTCCAATGATATCAACTCATGGGAGAGGCTGGTTCTTTCTCGCCTCTCTCCTCCTCACTGTAATCCAAAATGCCCCCTAAAAACGCTACTTCTGAGGGACAGGCTGTTGGGTTTTAAAAATTGGTTTTTAGCAGAGATAAAATAGCTTAGCAGTGCCAGAGTAAAATAATTCAGACTCAGAGTCCATGTGTGTTTAAAATAGAAAGTTTTTACTACATTCTAGCATAGGGAAGGATAACTGGGATGAAAATAACAACGGAGCTAAATCCCCTACATCTTTCCACTACAAAGACAAGACGAGAAGAGAGTTATGGCTTCTCTTTCTTTCTCCATGAGAACAGCAAACAAAGACAGGAAGAGGAGCCATAAAATGCTAAAACACTTTGACACTATCACTCCAATCAAACTCCTAGATCAGGGAGGATTTTCCGGGGCTTGTAGTTCTAAACTAACATTGGTTCCATGGGAAACATGTGATTTCCTGTGAGCAACACAAACAAACATTTAACCCCAGATACACTGAGTGCAATTTTAACTTGTAATACCCAACACAGGCTCCACAAGGAAAGAAAGAATGGTTGGTGGCGAGATGGTGGGGACAGGCAGTGAAGGACCCCTGCCTCCATCAGGGGGTCTGGCAACCCTAACTGTAATGTCTTCACCCCCCCACACACACACACACGTTAGAGATGCACAGTCTGCATAGATAAAACAATGCAAAAAGCCATTTTGATGTGATTACACATACAGTCGTAGCGAGACTTTTTT
>NW_015208632.1:0-1454 GCF_001447785.1 Gekko japonicus | reverse complement strand
CAGCTTAGAGGGAGCATTGGTAGAGACAGATGTGAAGAGGTTCATGTCAGCTTGTTATGGTGAGGGTACAGAACTTCACCTACTGTAAAAACTGAGTATGCAGGTTGGAAATTATCTACAAGTCACTAGAGGCACTATGGTACTGATAAAAGTTCATAGTTAACTACTCAGAGCAATAAGAAAAATACTGATAGAGGTAAGTTTAAAAAGATTGACAAAGTTTTTATATTTCTGTGCCATCTGAACTAGATGACATCTTGCCTGCTTACTTCCCCCACTCCACACACACAGGACAGGACTTCTTCAAGCTCAGTCTATTGACTTGCTAGCCTGTCCTGTCCAGCATCACACTCTAGCTTTTCCTGTCCTGTACATTCCTGACCCAATTCCAATAAGTGCCAGACCTCCTTTCAAAATAGCTACTGCCAGTGAATAGATAAACACAAAACTAGCTCTTCGGAAGAGAAGATATTGGCTATTAAGTCTTACATTTAAAATGTACATGTTCTGAAGGGAATGGTGATACTACAGAATCACGAAAACACTTGTTTACTATTTGAGAAATATATCCACAAATTTACCTCATTCCATTAAGCACAACAAGGAGGCATTTTTGGTCTTGAAAAGATAAGGATGCTCTGCCTGCTGCTGATTCGTGAGTGCTGGCTGGGGAGCCTGGGGGGGTGGTCTCTGCCCTCCCCTGGGGCTTCCCCGGCCGAACTAGATCCTTGTCTGTCTGGTGACTGCGGTTTCTGCAGTGTTTTGCAGCCTGCCGAGCATCTGGGGAAGGAGAAAGAGAAACCGACCACCTAAAGATCTCTTTTAATCTGCATGGGCTGGGGATCTTTGGAGCTTGAGGCGTATGTCTGGCCAGGTCCTGGAGCAGAACAGAGCGCAGAGGTGGAGACCAGTTGGAACCTGAAAAGACGACCACGCAGAGGGAAGAAGCAACCCCCCCACCCCGACATTGGTGTCGTTAAGGGCCTGTTTGAATGTTTCACCCCGTTTGAATGTTTCACCCTGCGGAGCCAAATGGACCCGGTGCGGCTTCAGATGGCTCTACGGGATCTATGCCCCCTGGTGTCTCGTTAGATGAGCTTGTAGAGGATTGGCATAGCCGACTTTCTGCAGCCGCCGACAAGATCGCTTCCCGACGCCCTCTGCACCCTTGCTCTAAGCTTGCACCTTGGTACACTGAGGAGTTGCCGCTGATGAAGCGACAGCTAAGACGGCTAGAGAGAGAGTGGTGGCGCGCCAGCAATGAAGCTACAAAACATCTTATAGGACATTTATGAGATCTTACGAGATGGCAGTCAAAGCTGCAAAGAAAAAATACTACGTAGCTCTGATTGCCACTGTGAGCTCACGCCCAGCCCAATTGTTTAGAACAATTCGGTCCATGATGACTCTGCCACAAGGCAGGCCAAATATTAGTGAATTGGATATTGGCTGTG
>NW_015208631.1:0-1411 GCF_001447785.1 Gekko japonicus | reverse complement strand
TAAACTGAAGCATGATCTCTACTATCTCCGCAGGAAAACCTTGTTTAATTAGATGCGACCATTCAACTTCCAAGCCATCAGCTGGAGCCAGGCTGGGCCTGGATAGAGAATTGGGCCTTGGGTTAAGATGTCTTGGATTGCTGGTATCCTCCATGGAACAGCTGCTGATATCTACACTAGTTCCAAGAACCAAGGGTGTCTGGGCCAGAACGGTGCTATGAATATTACTTCTGCTTCATCCCTCCTTACCCTGTTCAGGACCCTGTTGATCAGTGGGGTTGGAGGAAAGGCATAAAGTAGACCATTTGGCCAAGGGTGTGTCAATGCATCCTCTCCCTCTGCTTTGGGATCATGAAACCTCATCAGAAATGTGGATACCTGGGAGTTAGTTGGAGACACCAGTAAGTACTGACTGGGCATTCAAATCTGTATGTGATTTGTTGAAAAAATTCTCAATTCAGACTCCATTCTCCCAGATCCAGGTCTGTGCCCTTGAGGTGCTCTGCTTTTAGCATGGCAAGATAATTCTCTGACCACTTTAGGAGAAGTATGGACTCCTTGAACTGGTGCCACCCCGATTACTGATGTGTGCCTTTGTTGCCATATTATCTGTGTGAACTAACACATATTTGTTTTTTAGTTGCTGTTGGAAGACTGGTAGTGCCAATCTTACAGCTCAAAGTACCAGTTAGTTTATGCTGTGGCTTGCTTCCTCAGTCTGCCACTTTCCTTGAGTCACTAGACCCTGGCAATGCACTCCCTAGCCCCTTGTGCTGGTGTCTGTTGTCAACACATGTTGAGGCGATTGCAGGAAACTTACCACCTTCTTCAGTCTCCCAGATAAATGGACCTGTTTGCATCAAATTATGCTCTTTTGGAACGGGAGCAGTGTCCACCGCAGAGCTCTGGAGTGGAAATGGGCCCAAGGCACCAGGTCTATCATTGAAATAATAAGACCTAGAACTGTTGATAGATGCATGATGTCCACAGAGCGGCTCTTTCTGATCTCTTTCACTAAGGTCATGATTTTTTGCTGCTTGTCCTGTGGTAGGAACATTTTAACCAGTTGAGTATGAATTCTGTCTCCCAGGTGTACAGGGCCGGCTCGCTCACTAGGTGAGCTAGTGTCTCGCCTAGAGCGCGGGGTCATCATGGGGGCGCTGGACTGAGCCACCCCCCAAAGCCCCCCACCCCCACCAAAAGCTCATGCCGTGCGCCCTGGCCACCGCCGCCTCTTCGCCCACCTGCCCCCTGACGATGAGTCAGCAAGTAAGAAACTCTTGTCCTCCTGCTGGTCCCCGCAGCCGCAGAGCAGGGGAGTTCGGTGGGGGGGCAGAAGGGCAGCCGTGGCCCAAAGCCTTCCCAGCGCCTCAAAGCAACTTCGCCGTGAGACCAGCGGGGCAAAGCGGCG
>NW_015208630.1:0-1428 GCF_001447785.1 Gekko japonicus | reverse complement strand
CCAATCTCCAGGTGGGACCTGGAGTTCTGGAATTGTAGAGATCCGTTTCTCTGTCTATCAGTGGCTACAAGCTAGGGCTGCCAACATATGAACAAACAAGGCTCCTGGATATTTCAAGGTACAGCTTAGAAAGGATGGGCTTTGGGGGACGGGAGGGACTTCAGCAAGGTATAATGTCGGAGAGTTCACCCTCCAAATCAGCCATTTCTTCTTGGGAAATCACTTGTAGTTCCCGGAGAACTCCAGGCTGAACCTGGAGCTTGGCTGATCTCCAGTATGAACCTGAAGGTTGACAACATTATTACTAACCATGGTGACTAAAGTAAACCTCCATATACTAGTACTGATGCACAAATCTGTGTCCCTGTGCTCCCCAGGGCCGAATTGGAAACACACAGTCAGAGTCCAGCCAGTTATATGAATATCTGTTTATTGCAATGAAACAGGAAATACAGGGCTGGATACCTTAGCATCCAGCAACATCAAGCTGTATTCTGCCATAACTAGGAAAGGCAGAAGGCCTTATACCCCAGATGACATCACATATAATTTACACATTAAAGGGTGCGATCAGACTCCGTTTGATGTGGTATCGTGACAGTTCAGCAACAGATTTTATATGCACGATCACACAGCATCTGCCTCCCATCCAGCCGTTGGTTTCTGGCTCAAAAACACTTTAACCCGGAATTCTCCCGTTTAAAGCTGTATTTCCCCCCTGTGCGATTGCTCCTTCAATGTCAGGCCACTTCCAGATTAAACCCCCTCCCCGCTCGAAAGCTGCCTGAGGCTTCCGCTTTTCGCCCACCATGTTTTTTGAGCATCAGCGGTGCACGCATAGGCGGAGCTCCGCTACCGTGTTTAGAAAACTGACATTTAAACAGTCACTTGCCTTAGAATTTAGATGAGTTCGGGATCTCACGGAGGCCATTTTTGGGTCAAACATTTAAAGGGAAGTCTTTTGTTGGAGGGGTTGGGTTGATTGGCCCTGGTTATGGATTTTAATCTGTGTATATTAAGTGTACATTTATATGTGAATTGTGCTTTGTTGTTGACTGACCTGTTGATCATAATAAATGTTGATTGACTACAAAAAATGTGCCAATACTCATAAGACCACGCCAATTTCCATTTATACCTCTGTAGATCCCTGCAAGTCTGTTCGGTTTTTCTTTGGCTGAGTGGGGCAGGTCAGTGCACATGGATCATGCCTCAGGAGAGCCCTGAAAAATGTGGTGGTACTCGGTGCCAGTGAATACTATCACAGAGAAACAACAAATCGTTTGTGCATTCAGGAAAAACGGTAGAGTAGTAATAGTTACTAAACAAAAACTAGCCCCAACTGGTGCTGTTAAATGCTCTGGGTTGGATGGGGAACTTTCTCCTCCCCTTTGTAAACAGATTTAACAGCAGGCTTTTAAACCTCTC
>NW_015208629.1:0-1481 GCF_001447785.1 Gekko japonicus | reverse complement strand
GAAGACTGCAATCATGTCCCCTCTCAGCCCTCCGGCACCATTTTGGCGACCCCTGTTGTACATACGTACAACTATGTAATGTCTGAACTGCTAGAAAAGTGAAGGACTATGCGCTGTCCCTTGCCTTGGTCTTCAGGAGGTCACCATAGATGTAGTCAGATAGACAGGTCAGGACTCACAGAGAATCCTTTCCTTCCTGTTATCCGATCCTATCCCCTTTGAAGCAGAATGCTTTCCTTAGGGATGAGTTTCCTTCCTTCCGACTTGACACCTCTCTCTCTCTCTCTCACACACACACACACACACGCGCACACGCACACACACACACTTCCTCTCTCTCACACACACAGAAGGAGCATGTTTTCTCTCCATCTCTGAACAATGGATGCAAGGGGCACTCTTCCCTGTATCTATACCCATCCTAGATAGTTAGAATTGATTCTGTCCCTATCTCTCATCTATACTGTCTAGTTCCATAGAACAAAGTTTTCGAATCTGACTACTGGCTCTGTTTAACTTTGTAAGTCTGCTAGCATACTCAGTACCAAGAAAAAGAAGATGAAGAAGAGATTGGATTTATACCCCACCCTTCACTACCTGAAGGAGTCTCAGAGCAGTTTACAAACTCCTTTCCCTTCCCCTCCCCACAACAGACACCCGGTGAGGTACCAAGGCTTTGCTGCGTGGAAATGCTTAGTGCACTCTGCTACATAAATAGTGATTCCTGGATCTGCTAAAGCCAGAGAACCTAACATAAACAGTGTTACCTGAAAATAAACAGTGGTTTACATATTACCAATTACCATGTCAGATTACACAGGGAAGCCATTGAAATTCATAAACATAAACACAATTTCAACAGGAAAGAAGAGAGTTTAAAAATAAATAGGGCACGGTTTCCTGTTCTGAAAAACACAAAAGGCTCTACATCTGACAATAGCACTACAGATAAGATTAGAATCCACATGCAGAAGAACCTCCTCAGGAAACAGGAAACCTCCTCAGGAAACAATCCATATACAAAAGAACCTCCTCAGGAAAGCTCCTCCATTAGCATGTCAAAGCCTGGGGAACTCCTGCAAGATAATGATTCAGCCCTACCCCCCCTTCCTGAGTAGATATAAATGACCTGCCTGCCATTTTTCTTCTCACCTTGACACAGAGAGTACTCCATCTTTCTCTGTTATACCTCTGAGGATGCCAGTCACAGCTGCTGGCGAAACGTCAGGTTCTACAATGCTAAGACCACGGCCACACAGCCCGGAAAATCTACAGCAACTAATGAACTCTGGCCCTGAAAGCTTTTGACAACATAGTGGTTTACATACATCAGGATCTGCAGGAGCGGGGGCGGGGTGGGGGGGTATACAAGCGAGCAAGGAGGCCTTCTATCCTCCCCTGGGTCCTGGTCAGCCCCAGATCAAACTGAGGAAGAAGGAAAAAGCCCACTTGTGGTTCTGAGCAATGCTCCCTCTAAGCTG
>NW_015208628.1:0-1448 GCF_001447785.1 Gekko japonicus | reverse complement strand
CCTCAGACTGACACCCTCCAGCCTTGAGATTCTCACTCTACAAGAGCAGAAGAGGTGTCAGCAAAGGAGTGGGACTGTTCTGGTAAGTCCCTGAGGGTCTCTTCCCCAAATGATTCTCTCTGCTTCAGCTTCTCCAGGTTGGCAACCCTAGCCTCAAGGGAATAAACTTGCTCCTTGAGAGCCACAAGCTCCAT
This sequence comes from Gekko japonicus, assembly GCF_001447785.1. Taxonomy (NCBI): domain Eukaryota; kingdom Metazoa; phylum Chordata; class Lepidosauria; order Squamata; family Gekkonidae; genus Gekko; species Gekko japonicus. The sequence goes on along the minus strand of NW_015208628.1, from coordinate 1,254 downwards.
GCAGCGAGCAGACACCCACAATCTCCCCCCAGTGGGTAATCATATATACGGCACTCTCTGCAAAGCACTGGATAGCCCCCACTCCCCTGCTGACTTTCTACCTTTGTATCTGGTTAGTGGTTTAAAGGTATCTACAGTGATGCAGGGTCCTCAGGCCTGATCCCCAGCCTAAGAGCCACAGGCCAAGAGCCCTTTGGCTAACACTAAAGGCTCGCGCCTCTGCCTAGCAGGAGCCTTACAGTTCAGAGGCCCACAACCCCCGCCTCCCAGCAGCAACAACAGGGGGTGGGGCCTGTAGTCAGCCCCAGGCAAACAGACCTTGCTCAATGAGCAACAGACCAGACAAAAACACCATTCTCTAGCAGGCTACAAGCACCCACTCACCCTCAAACTCTGTCCTCTCACAAAGCAACCTCAGTTAATGCTCCCAGTAGTTTAGCACTTTAGGAAAGACAAAAAAAAAACTTCCCAGCAGTTCTCTCCTGAGTTCTTTCTCCCAGCTGGCTCCACTCAGCCTCTGCCTAGGAGGAACCTTACAGTTCAGAGGCCCACAGCACCCGCCTCCCAGGAGCAACAGCAGGATAAAGAAAATACAAATCAGACATATGTGTGTATGGCTGTAAATGTGTATCACCTGAATCTCACTTTGCATCATACTAAGGTTGGCGGGCATGTGTGCCCACTGTCGCACTACATACAGTTTGGTGCCTAAGTCACAGAGTGGAGTGGCCAGTAAGCCTAGAAATCTACTGGGCTCCAATGTAGAGATTATCTGTAATGGATCCAAGTTTGGTCTGACGGATGACACTTTCAGAAGTATTGGGGTAGCTCCAACCATCCTCCAAGAACCCTTCCTCCAACTTAAGTGGTTCTACTTCCAATGGTAGAGCCACAAGCTGGAGAAAGGCTTCAAAGCTAAACCAAAAGGAAAGGTGGGGGTATAAAAAGTTTAATAAACAAACTAACTTTTCTCAATGGACTGGTAGGAAAGGGGTAGGATGCATCCCAGTATTATGCCATTCTGAAGACTGCACTTGCAGAGTCAATTACATGCACCTGATGTTAAATCCAGAGGGGTAGTTGTGTAAATTTACTGTAGTAAAATTCAAGAGAATTCCAATGGCACTTTTAAGACATAATTTATTCCAGCATTAAAGTCCGAGCTCGCCATCATCCAAATGCAGGGGTCCTCAATATGGCACCCATGGGCACCACGGTGCCTGCCGACACCTTTCCTGGCCCCCACCAAGTGTT
>NW_015208627.1:0-1454 GCF_001447785.1 Gekko japonicus | reverse complement strand
AAGACTCCACAGCGTAGAGGGAACACTGATAACGACCTAGGTGCGGTTCACACTCTTTTATGTCTACCCCATCCTTCCCCCTAAGAAACAAGACCCACGAAATGGACTCCCTGTCTTCCTCCGCTAGAAGCCCGCTGTTTGACCCCTCCGCTTGTCAGCTCCCTTCTTCTGCTACGGCATCCCTGACCCAAGACAAGACTAGAAGGCCACCTGTTTGGAAAGGAATTCCAGCGATGAGGAGCAACGGTTTGTGCCTTTTTAACGATCCAGTTCAGCTTCGGTTTTGGATGGATTACTCTTCAGAGGAAGAACTACGGCAAAGCTTCGCGGAAGTAAGCACTGAGAAGTAGGGTACAAACGAGGGGGGGGTAACATGGCAGCAAGAAATAAAGAAATGCTGTATTTTTTTTCCCCACGTAATAAATCACACCCACTTTCCAGCCTTCGTTGTTTGATTGCAGGGTTCGTGATTCCGCCTTAACTTGGAGGGCCCAGGGAACCCGATCTCACCAGATCTCAGGAGCTAAGCAGCGTCAGCCCTGGTTAGTACTTGGGTGGGAGACCACCAATAATAATAATCATCATCATCTTTCAATTTATTGATCGCTCAATCCTGCAGAGCTTGCTGGCTCTGAGCGATTTACAGTTACTCATTTTTTATGAGGGACTAACAATGATTTGTGGGGGTAAGGGAGGACAACATACATACATCTGACATCACACACATTCGCAGCCGACGAGGGTTTCGTTCAGTTGAAGATGAGACGTGATCCGGTCAGCATTTTTCCTCGGCCTGGTTTGATGGCGTCAGCTTTTCTCCAGACTCCTTCGAGTTGTCGCGCTGCGCTGCCACCACCTGGCCGGAACGGCCCATTACAGGCTTTCTTCATGCCGAGGAGATCTCTCTAGGCTTTCTGATCTTGCGAGCTGGACTTCCGTTCGTCGGCTAACACCACTCCACCCCACCGGGGGGGGGGGGGCCCCACTCTCTCTAAGGAGTGGTACCCATTTTATCTACTTGCCGAAGCTTTCGAACCGCTGGGTAGACGGCGAGCTGGCGACAGGGCTAGTAGCTCACACCAGCGCGGGGCTAGAACTGACAGCAAGCCTGTTCAGCTCAGATGTTACTATTATAACCAGAGGATAAATCCTCTGTGCCACCACCAAGGAAGTCCAGGGTTGCTATGCAGAGGCAGGCAATAGCAAACTTCCTCTGTATAGCTTTTGCCCTGACCTGGAGGGCCCGGGCGAGCCCGATCTCATCAGATCTCAGAAGCCAAGCAAGGTCAACCCTGGTCGGTACTTAAATGGGAGACCACCAAGAAAATCCAGGGTCGCTACGCAGAGGCTGGCAAATGGCGTGCCACCTCTGCTCCTCTGTGCCTTGGATGACCCAGGCTAGTCCAGGCTCGTCAGATCTCAAACGCTGAGCAGGGTTGGCCCTGGTTAGTACT
>NW_015208626.1:0-1469 GCF_001447785.1 Gekko japonicus | reverse complement strand
GCCCAAGAATAGCCCTGGAGCTATTATGACAAGATTTCATGGTCAGAGTCATTTTGGACCCAACGTATTTGTGAAAGCATTATTCTTTGCCCCAGAATACAACTCTGTAAGAGCAGCTGCCTGATCTGAACTCCGGCGTCTTCACAGCAGGGAAAGGAAGAGCATCGGGAGAGGAGCATGACCTAAACACCTGGACTTTGGCAGATTTTTGAAGAGCCACACCAGCTATCAAACAAATACGAAAAGCACAAGAACAGAAGGCATGTTAAGCAAGCGGTCGCATCAGCAAGAAGATACTGCTGTTGACAGAATTCAGAAAATAGACTGAATGGCTAATACTGAACTTGCCTCTGCTGTCTGGCGATTCTTCAGTTTGGCTTCTCTTAGGCACTGCTCCAGTTTAGGAGGTTTATAAGTGGTCTCAGGAACCTTTAATAAAGCCCAATAATGTACAGTTATTCAAATGAACTTAATTCAGTATAGAGTATTAGAGTTTTTAAAAAATGTATATGAGAAGGTACTTGGAAATAATATATTTCAACGGTTTGTCCACAGCGCTGTGAGCTACATTATTAAAAATCCTTACAGTTCATGATTTTTTGAGAGTTTGAGTTCCAGTGTGAGAGGTGGAGAGCATTGTCAATTTATTATTAAAAAGAAGGCTTCCAGCCAGATAGAAAAGATGACTGAAACGCTACTCCTATAACCTATTAGAGAGCAACTGAGCCATCAACATGAGACAGAGAGCAAATACCAGCCAATTTGAAAAAAGAAGGCTTCTAGCCAGATAAAAATAGTGACTGGTTGCTACTACTAGAAATTAATTGATTGGCTTGCTCCCAATTCAAGCACTTGCAATGGAACTGGAAGATAATATGAAAAAGAAGTTAAGCTGCAATAATTTGAAGAAAGTAAAAAAAGAGGTTAAACTGCATCAAAAAGAAGTTAAGCTGTATAAAGAGGCTGACACTTTCCAACCTTATCGGTTTACTCCTGAGGAAGATTCGTGAAATGAGTGGTCAACTGGGCGCTCATTGAGGATATGATGATGTTGGACTTTCCCTTGAAAATGTCAGAATTTCCTAAGCAATATTGTAAAAGTCTTAATAGACAAATGGATGTGCATGAGAATCGTTAAATATTGTCAATTTTATCACAGTGTTTCTTTGTTTGATAGTTTGAGCCTGTAGCTGTGGTCCCTTCTTTGGTTTACTTGACAGTGAAGGAAGTCCAGGGTTGCTATGCAGAGGCAGGCAATGGCAAACTGTCTCTGAACGTCTCCTGACTTGAAAACTCTTCAGGGTCACCATCATTCGTCTGTGACTTGACAGCCCTTTCCCACTACCGGGGACCAGGACACGTCATCTATTTATTGACCTAGATTCTCCTGACAGCTTACAATCCTTGAAGGAGGACTTCCTTCCTTATATTATCGCACATTAACTTGAGAACAGCATTAGAAGGTACCT
>NW_015208625.1:0-1534 GCF_001447785.1 Gekko japonicus | reverse complement strand
CCGCCTCCTTTAGTCCCACTGGGAATGTCCTAGTTTTGGTCCAGAGGCCCCTATGGCGGACTACATTTAAAATGCTGTTCTCCTAATGCAACAAATTCAGAGAAAGGAGGGGAATAGTTAACTGTTGTTACCCGCCCAGAACTTGCAGGAAGGGAAGACTATAAGTATGAAAAATAAATAAATAAACTCTGCTCTGGAATGTTGAGCTTGAGTGATGGGCTGCTCCTTTTCTCTGATTGGCTAGCGCCAGCTGAGGAAAACTATATAGTTAGTCAATCAGTGGGGCTGTTCAGCGGCAGTTACTGTTGAGTACAGTAGAAGCACATCTAAAGGAGAGGATGTCTGAAGAGTCTGACTAAAAGTCTATCAGACAGGTTCACCTTATGAATAAAAGGGAGGGACTCCTGGTCTTTACTGTGTTCAACGTAACCTGACAAAGAATTCCATCTAAGAATCCAGAGTCTAGTCAGCTAAAGCTGAAGTACATTTTCACACAGACGCCAAGAACTGGGGTTTGAGATTTCGGCAAAGAGTGACTGAGTAGCAGGCTGAAGCTCCAAATCAGGCCAAAAGGAATTGGATTACATTTTCATGGAAGAAATATAACCAGGGCTCTTTTTGTAGAAAAAGCCCAGCAGGAACTCATTTGCATAATAGGCCACACCCAACAGCAGGAACTCATTAGCATATTGGGCCACACCCCTGACAGCACAGCTCATTAGCACATTAGGTCGCACCCCCGTGTTACCATGAGTGTGGTCATCCAGCCGCACCCACCCCTTGCTTGTTATTCTGTTTACCTTGTTTGTTGTCAAAACCCAGGGCCTTTTTTTGTAGCAGGAACTCCTTTGCATGTTAGGCCACACACCCCTAATGTAGCCAATCCTAATGAGTTTCTGCTGTTGGGTGTGGCCTATTATGCTAATGAGTTCCTGCTGGGTGTGGCCAACTCAGGAGCCAGCCGAAACTCCGTTCCTGTGCGTTCCTGCCCAAAAATAGCCCTGAATATAAGTCCTGTCCAGTTATACAGGGTATTGGGCACTGAGGCAGTCCTTGTTCTGTAGTGAGAGGAAATGGCTATAGACTACATAGAGGAAGGAAGAAATATTGTGATTTCAGAAAAGGGGAAAGAATTTGATACACTAAAAGAGTGACCTTTCCAGAAAACCTGAACAGTTAATAGGAAACTATATGCAGAAACGTTGTAACTGAAACCAAAGTACTTAGTCAACCATTGCTCACTGATAAGATCCAACAGTTTGTAAAAAAAATAAGCTGCTACAACACCATCTTGTCTGTCAACTGAAAAATATACTGTTTTACCAACGTTTACCTCGGCCTTTCCAATACCTGACTACCTCACACCATCCCTGCCTATTAAATGAAATCTTTATTATTGTTCACTGTTACACAGTCTCCAGTGCCATTTCAAGGGATCTAAAAAGAGCAGTCCTGTTTTCTCCTGACAAGTTCCAGGGCATGGCAAAAGCCAAATCAGATTTTGACACAGGGTGGGACATTCAGATTTATAAAG
>NW_015208624.1:0-1618 GCF_001447785.1 Gekko japonicus | reverse complement strand
ACGGACCAGAGAGCCTCCTAACCCTAACCCTAAACTTAACCCGAACCTTAACCCTAACGCTAGAGCTGGCTCCTGGTTGGTTCCAGTGACAATATGTAGCCCTTAATGCTTGTTCATTTCAAGAGAACGTTCTGTGTATCCCTGGTATGCTGTGGGAATGGAAGGGGGCGTGGTATAACCCATGCTCATCCAACCTTGGAAGCTAAGCAGGGTTGGTACTTGGATGAGAGACCACCAAGGAAGACTGTGCAGAGGAAAGCAATGGCCAACCACCTCTGCTTCTCATTCATTTTGAAAGCCCTTGCTGGGGTCACCCTAAGTTGTGGATGGGAAACCACCAAGGAAGACCCTGCAGAGGAAGGCAATAGCCAACCACCTTTGCTTCTCACTTGCCTTGAAAGCCCCTTGCTGGGGTCTCCATAAGTCTTGGATGGGAGACCACCCAGGAAGGCCATGGCCAGCCACCTCTGCTTCTCCCTTGCCTTGAAAACCCCCTGCTGGGGTCTCCCTAAGTCTTGGATGGGAGACCACCAAGGAAGACTCTGCAGAGGAAGGCAATGGCCCTCTGCTTCTCCCTTGCCTTGAGAGCCCCTTGCTGGGGACTCCATAGGTCTTGGATGGGAGACCACCAAGGAAGGCTCTGCAGAGAAAGGCAATAGCAAACCAGCTCTGCTCCTCATTCACCTTGAAAGCCCTTGCTGGGGTCGCCATAAGTTGTTTGCAACTTGGCAGCACTTACCTATGTAGTGTACTGTGATTTTCTTTCCCACGTTCATTAATAAAACACTGCAAGTGAGCAATTTTGATGCAATCATAGGCACTCTAAATTCATTTAGGGCAGCGTTGTACTGATTGCCAGGGTGCACATATCTACTTCTTAAGAAGGCACAAAAAAGGAATTGGGATGCAACTGCATGTGTAATCACATCAAAGCGGTATTTCCCCAGTTTTGTATCCATGTGCAGATGCACTCACAGGTGTCTTGGAAGGAGAAAATGAGCCCAAGGAATACTGTGATTACTCTCGTTCTGGAGTTAATTTCAGAAATTCTCCCGATTAATCCAGAATTAAGGTCGAATCTGCATTTGCATTTTTAAATCCATTTCATGCTGCATTTGCATTTTTAAATCAGTTTCATGCTGCTGTGACTCTGGCTGAATCTGCATCTTTCTTTCCCACCGGTGTCCCAGCCTTTTGGTGTAGTGGTTAAGTGCACGGACTCTAATCTGGGAGAACCCGGTTTGAGTCCCCACTCTTCCACTTGCACCTGCTGATGTGACCTTGGGTCAGTCACAAGCTCTGGCACAGCTGTCCTTGAAAAAAAGCAGTTTGTGTCAGAGGTCTCTCATGAGCTCTCTCAGCCCCACCCACCTCACAGGGTGTCTGTTGTGGGGAGGGGAAGGGAAAGGAGTTTGTAAACCGCTCTGAGACTCCAAGTGAAGGGCGGGGTATAAATCCAATCCAATCTCTTCTCTTCTTCTTCTTCTTTTGACTCCATCTTCAAAAAAGCTGTCTACATTTGGTGTCGTTTTCATACCTCAAGAGTGCTAGCATACTTTTGCACGTCCGCATATGTTTATTTTCCTTTTGGGGCGGCTCCACTGTCCTTGCACCTCTG
>NW_015208623.1:0-1445 GCF_001447785.1 Gekko japonicus | reverse complement strand
TGTATTGTAAATCTGAATGATGAATTATGGCAAATGTTACAGAATTAGATTTTCTCAATTTCCACTGAAGACAACCTTGCATGGATCAACAATGTGTTCAAAAGGCTAACCCCCCAAAAAGTTGGAGTGTGAAATATTTCTTCTAAAGTTCAATTCATTTCCCAAACAAACAGGGAACAATGCAAAGTAAGAGCCAAACCATCTCTTCTAATGCCACTTTTTCTTTGGGAATGCTCATGTTCTTTACTTAAAGAACCTGTATTTCATGTCCTGGGCTTTTCATGACCACTTGAAGAAAAAATAAATAATTCTAGGATTCTTGTTCAAAGAAGGTCAATCAGCTTTTATTAATTACATATTTGCTTTAGAATAAATACTACATGGTAACCATACAGGAACAGAACAACTGTGCTAGTCTTAAAGACCAGAAGGGCTACTGCCAAAAACAATCATATGAAAACTGACGATGTTTTAAGATAGAACAAAGTTTGAGTCCTGTGGCACCCCTAAGACCAATAAAGTTTAATTCTGGGTATAAGCCCTCATTTGCATGCACATTTCTTCAGATAAGATATCAAATATAACTGGCATTTGATTCCTTTATCTTTCTCTTCTTATTGGCAGTTGTAAATTGTGGTTTCTTATGTATTTTTATGTTGTTGTTGTTGTTGTTGTAGGATCGGTGGCTTCTAACCATGGTGACTAAAGAGATTCTCTGTGTTCAAAGGCAGTAAATCTCTGAATACCAGTGCAAGGAGGCAGCATCAAGGAAAGGCCTCTAAGCCCTGTTGTTGGACCTCCAGAGGAACTCATTGGCCAGTATGTGAAACAGGATGCTGGACTAGATGGACCACTATTCTGATCCAGTATGGCTCTTCTTATGTTCTTATGCTCTTAATTCTAATATACATATGCTTGATCTAAGAATGAGTCCAAATTCTCTCATCAAAGAATATATAGAAAAGGCATTCTCACTGAATCCAGACCTGATAAATTCCAGACCTGAGTGTTGGGAGCTCATATAGACTGTGTGAAAACCATGCTTCTAAACTGTTCTAATCTGTTGCAGCCTACTGAATTGTCTATTTCATGAAGTTACTCTGAGCACTGAAGTAATTTTCAAAATGAAACTGTGAAGGCTAATGGCAAGTTCCCTGTTACAGAGTGCGTGTTTACTTCCTGGGATGTATGATGGCGGACAAACAGCTATTTGTGAGAAGTTACTTCAACAATTATCTGAGCGGGTTTATGCTAACTGAATGAATTTCTCAAGGACACTAACTGTGAGAAAAAGAAGAGAGAGCAAAAGAAATGTCTGATGGGAATTGTTAAAGCTATAACTAATTCAGACTAATTCAGACTAAACAATGAAGCAAAACCTAAGAATACATTGCAAGCCCCAACTCCCTCCGAGCTCACGCTGGCGGGAGGGGGCTGATTTGCCT
>NW_015208622.1:0-1456 GCF_001447785.1 Gekko japonicus | reverse complement strand
GACTAACAAAATTGGTGGCAGAGGACGAAGTTTCGTAAGTCACAGCTCACGTCTTCAGATACTGAGGTAGAACCTTAAAGACGAAGAAAACTGGAGGCAGGGTATGAGCTTTTGTGAGTCACTGCTCACTTCTTCAGTTAACAAAGAGCAAGGGTCCAGTAGCACCTTCAAGACAAAATTGGTGGCGAGGAGGAGCTCTTGTGAGTCACGGCTCACTTACTCTGGACAGCCGCTGACAGTCCGAGAAGCCGAGACTGACCTTTGCAGACCAAGCCTTTGAACTGGTCTAAGTCAGCTTCATCGCATCTTGTCTTTTTTGATTCCAAGCCCGAAGGCAAGCAAGTAGGGCTGCCAAACTCCAGGGGAGGCCTGGAGATCTGGAATTGCCATTCATCTCCAGACAACAGTGATCAGTTCCATGGGAGAAAATGTCTTTGTCAGAGGGCAAACTCTATGGAACACCGTAGATTCTGGGCGAAATCCTTCTCCAAACTTCCCTCCTACCTCCAGGACGTTCCCAACCCAGAGCTTGCAACCCGAGGTCTTTGGCTCCAGAGAGAGTATTGGAAAAAGTGAAATATAAGCAACGAAAGCAAATGGATCGAGCCCCTGCGCAGTGAGCCACCGCGAAAGGGGAGCTTGTTGGTTTTTGAATTATGGGCTAGTGAAAGGTCGAGAAGTTGTGTTCAGCGAGGGTAGTAAAACATCCTCTTTTCCCTATCTTTTGCTTCCTGCTATAGTCCCTAGGAATCAAGCATCATTGGTCACGCAGCCCCTCCTGGTGGACACATCGTGAAACTGCAAGTCTGTGTTGGGAGAAGAAGAAGAGATTGGATTTATACCCTGCCCTTTACTCAGTGTCTCAGAGCGGCTTACAGTCTCCTTTCCCCACCCCACAATTTCCCCTTCCCCTCCCCACAACAGATATCCTGCTCGTGAGAGAACAGCCCTGAGAGAACTTGTGACTGACCCACGCTCCCCCAGCTGGCTGCATGTGGAGAAGTTGGGGAATCAAACCCGGTTCTCCCGGATTAGAGTCCACGCTCCTAACCACGACACCCAAGGGGCCTCTGCAAACTTTGGGGCTTGCCGAAGCTCATTTATAGCTCCCTCCTTTGTTTTTCCTTGGAAGTCAGTTCCGCAGTCTGTTCTTGTCAGTTCTCGGAAGCTAAGCAAGGTCGGCCCTGGTTGGTGCTTGGACGGGAGACCACCGAGGGAGTCCAGGGTTGCTACGCAGAGGCAGGGCGTGGCAAAACCGCCTCTGAAGGTCTCTCGCCTTGAAAACCCTAAAGGGTTGCTGTAAGTCAGTTGTAGCTTTATGGCACCAGGAAGTCCTGCTGTGAATCTCTTCTATGAACCTTTAAGGGAGGGGGTGGAGCCCGCCAACAGCCCCACCATGCCTATGGGCCGGGTCTCCCAGATCCTTGGCTACCTGCTAACCAACTCACCGGTGCAC
>NW_015208621.1:0-1449 GCF_001447785.1 Gekko japonicus | reverse complement strand
TTGTAAAATTCCCTGATGAACCAAAATGAGTAATAATGTGCAAATCAATGTATCTACAAGAGCTTAATGTCACAAGCTATTTTATAATACTAAACAAATTCATGTAAGGAGTGTAATGCTTTAGAATGTCATTGTAATGATATGTTTTTGTATTTTGTATACCTTTTAGTGAAAATAAGTTTATAAAATGCTTTAAGATACTTTTATATGCATGTATTAAGTGTAAAGAAGAACTAAGTTTGTAGAATTTTGTAACTGAACTGAAAATGAACTTAGTCTAAAAGTTCAGTCAGAGGTAAAAGGTAGAAGGCGTCTGGGAGTAATGCCAAAAGGAGTAAACAAAGCTGTAAATTAGAAATAATGAGCTGTACCTGTATTGTGGGAGGTGAAATTCAGCCAAGTAACATCCTGTGTGTCAAATATGTGATTGATGACTGACCAGACAAAGAAATCTGAACTGAGCATGTCTAAGTGAGGATGCAAAGTGAGGAGGAGCAAAAAGAGTATATAAGCAAGCTTTCGGTTGTAACAAATTGAACACCCAGGCTGAATTAAGCTGTAGGATGCTCCTTTATTCGAATAAATACTTTTGTTACCCTTTACTGCCTGGATGATTGTTTTAACTGTGTGGTTTATTGGCTAGCCACACAAATCAAAGAACCTTAGTGCCTTTAGCGTATTAGCAACACGGTGGACGTGTAAAAAAAAAAGAGAGAGAATTTTTTTTGGAAATAAATACATGCCGAAATCCAGAAAAATTTGAATATTAAATTTGCCATGAAACCAGAGATTATGCTATTGGGAATCCTACCAGACAATACCGAAAAACCTATATGGGAACTGTTTAGATATATGCTAACTGCAGCATGAGTAGCACTAGCAATCAAATGGAAACTGGAAGACAGCCCAGGCCTTGAGAACCGGAAGGACAAAATGGATGAATATGCCGTGATGGCAAGATTGACGAGCTACATAAATTAAAACAAAAAACTGATGAAGGAATTTGGGCAGAAAGGGAAAGCTTTTTATGCTTGTTACAAATTAAGGTGGAAGAGTGGAGAAATATCAGTCTGTGGGTTCACTTGCAATACTATCATAGTGAAATTGGTTTACTGATTAAATGGTTAATATCTCAAGTAATATAATTATTATATAATTAGGTAATTAGTATTTTATATCTCTTTAAGCTACCACTATAGTATTAAGTTTTATAGAAGCATTTGGCTTTTTACTAAATATTGGTGTCATCATAGTGATTAGAATTTAAGATGCAAAATTTAGGAGGATTCCCCCCCAAAAACAACATGCTTTATATTTTAGCTGAATTTGTTTGATATCTCCTGTGTTATACTGTTTTTTCTTCTTCTGTTTTTATAAATGTTGAAACCTTAATTTTTACATATATTTTATATGTATATAATGCTTTTTCTGCCCTGGCCCCTGCCTGGT
>NW_015208620.1:0-1588 GCF_001447785.1 Gekko japonicus | reverse complement strand
CCTTCCTTCCTTCCTTCCTTCCCTCCATCAGAACAATATATAGACTTTCCTTTGTCCCACTATTCTGGTTGGTACCCATGTGTTCAACATCAAGTTGGGTTTCTGCATCTGGTTTTCCTCTCTCAGAGAAATTATCTTCATCAGCTGTCGATTCCTTTGAGGCAGCTTCCTGCCCCCCCCCCCCGGTTCCCACTGATGGCTGAATTGGGCTTTTAATAATGCATCCATGCATTAAGCTTCTTTTCCCGTCAAAAAATCTGTCTGTGTCCCAGCCTGGGCTTTGCTTCGCCACAGGGCAGCTGTCCCTCGCCCATCACAATTAATTCCATTTCCCAACCGAACTGTCCCCGTTTCCCTCCCTCTAGGTGTTTTAATGAATGTCGATGCGGTTCTCAGTGCTTCTGACATTTGGAAACTTCAGATGCGGCAAGTTGGGGACTCTCTCTCCTCTCCCGCTGTTCTTGACTTTTCTTTTGTGCAGGGAGGGGACAGGGGAGGGAGAAATCTCCGCGGCTGGCAGCTGTCTTCTCACAAGAAGGTCTTGTCAGCAGAGGTTAGTCCCAATTTGGGAGGGTGGGGGATGGATTTACTTTGCTCACTGCTAACGATGCCACCAGAACAGGAGATAAGTTCTGTTAGACGTGGCTGGTCTCTATCAGGCCCTTGATCGACCCTTGCTTCTAATTGACCGACAAGCAGAACCCCACGGAGAGTCACAATCAATATTCCCTCTAAGCTGTGGAGTCTTGTGAGCAAAAAATCTACTTTGTGAGCTACTAGCATTAAAGTTGTGAGCGAGCAATTCGGCTGTTGCATAAATTAGTTTGCTCTGGAGCCCTTCTTCCTGAGCGGAGACAAAAATGTGTGAGCCGGAGGCTCAGAAACTGTGAGCTGGCTCACACTAACTCAGCTTAGAGGGAACACTGGTCACAATTTCATACTGCAGAAGAAGCCTGAGGAGGCAGGGGTGGTAGGATTGCCACGTACCTCCAGGCAACTAGAGGTGGTGGGTGGGAATAGGGTTGCCAGCCCCCAGGTCTCAGTGGGGTTTCCCCTACTTTAGGGGGCTGCAATCCGCTGCTGGCTAGCTGGCCAGAGGGGGGAACCCCACCCCCAAATAGGGACGTCGGCGGGCGATGTCCCCAACGTGATGACATCGCCTGGAAGTCAGGTCAGTCTTCTCTAGGAATCGCTGAAAACTCTATGGTTTTAGAAGAAGAGGAGGAGGAGGAGATTGGATTTATACCCCGCCCTTCACTCGGAGTCTCAGAGCGGCTTACAAACTTCGTTACCTTCCCCTCCCCACAACAGACACCCTGGGAGGTTGGTGGGGCTGAGAGAGCTCTTTCCAGAACTGCCCTTTCAAGGACAGCTCTGAAAAAGCTTGTGACTGACCCAAGGTCACACCAGCAGCTGCAAGTGGAGGAGTGGGGAATCAAACCCAGTTCTCCCAGATTAGAGTCTGTGCACTTAGCCACTACACCAAACTGGCTCTCTGTGTTTCCAGTGATTCCTAGAAAGACATGATATAATTTCCAGGTTCCCCCCAAAAAATGATGTCACAGCATCACTGACAGCTGCCCCCCCC
>NW_015208619.1:0-1490 GCF_001447785.1 Gekko japonicus | reverse complement strand
CTCACTCCTCTTGATGTGGGGTCTTCATGTCTGTGTGCCAACATGGCTTCTGCATCGGTCTGTGCTTCAGAGCAGACGATGGAAGCAATCCCCACAGTCACTGCTTGGGGAGAGCTTCTATGTTGAGCCCTCTGCTTGGTGACCCTTCTCCTAGGGTCTCCTTAGATCCTGAGCTCCCCCAGGACCTATAAACCAGGCAGTTCAGCTCTCCTTCAGGAGCAACTCTGAGGAGATACCAATAGTGCCATGTCGAAACCCTGCCTCCAACTCTGGAGTAGCTCTAAGCCTCTAGCAGAATTCCTTCTCTTTTAATTCCAATAGGGCCAGATTGTCTTGTTGTCTTTCTAGCTCTTTGTCCAGCGCTTCTGTTTTACTCTGGCTGCGGTCGCATGGAACATCACCCATGCTAGAGAGACAGAAGATAGGCGGATTTTCCGGGCGCGATCTCACCGCCACATCTGGGAAGCGTAGAGCTCCCATGGCTCACCCAAGGCTTCCCGCTGAAGATGCGAGGTAAAAAACTAGTACTTCCGAGGTACTAGTTTCCGGTAACCACGGGGCAAGGACAGGCGTCTGATCGCGTTTCCAGTGGCATCCGGCACCCACCCATGTCCCCTTGCAAAAAGTCCCCCCCCAAGTCTCCATGGATGCGCACAAGCAGCCAATGGAGCATGCACATACTTTGGTGTACAGAAAAAACCAAACCCGCAGGATTGTCTTGTGAACGGCACCTCCCCCCTACCCACGGGACCTTCACAGAACCTCCACGGGACGTCTGCTCACACAACCGCACATTATTTTGCCTGGGGCAAACAGCCACGCCTCCCCCCGCGATATCCTGCCCGTGTGACTGGGGCCTCTGTAAAGTTTCCACATTATTATTAACTTTGTCAACTTCTGTAGAAATCTGATTTATAGAACAGTCCAAATTTTTAATCTGTTCTGTCATTTCACCTTTCAATTTTAGAAAATTGTCCTCCATTTTATTTTCAAACCTGTTACTCAACTGATCTAATAATTTTTATATCAACTCAGGTGTAACTGGTTTATCAGAAGTTGGATCCAGTGAACCAGTCCTCTTCCTTGTGCCTTGAGACGTTGTCGCTTTAAATCTTGAAGCTAAACTCTCTCTCACTTTAAAACCTGAAGCAGAGCTCTCTTTGTCAGTTGGCTAGATAAACCAAGGAACACAGCTTCAGATATTGGATATGTTTACATTCCACAGTCATGTCAAATCTCCATAGCTATGCCATGTCACCACTTTGGTTTTTTTATAAACGTTTTTATTAGTTTCATAGAAAGATACTACAGAGAGAGAGAGAGAGAGAAATAAGAAACAGAATAGAAATAGCTAACAGAATGTATATTGCTCTTACCATGGTATAAAAATATTCTCCACAGTTCCAGGCCACCAGTTGTTCCAACATGAATGATCAATTAAGGTTGTCAAAGGCCTTTTCCGCATCAAGAAATAATAATGCCATTTGTTT
>NW_015208618.1:0-1436 GCF_001447785.1 Gekko japonicus | reverse complement strand
GCATCTTTTTTGCCGATTAGTAATGTGCCACCACCACCACCACCCATACTTGGCAAAAGCAGCTGTATCCGTCTCTGCAAGACCCGGCCATCGTTATAATCCAAGACGCATAACCGTTTTAGAGGCTGTTCTGTCCAAAATGGGTTCCAAGCAAAAAAATAAATAAATCCATTTCACTTAGAGTCTCAGAGGGGAAAAAAAACTGGAACACCGCTGATCAGAGGTGTGCCCGGCACACACAAGCAGAGGGTGTGCAGCCACACCACGCAAACAAAATCATTGGCACCAGCTATCGGGTTGAGTATCCTGAAGCTGCGGTTGAGTATCCTGAAGCTACATTTTAATCGTTCCCTGTGTAAAGTAGTATTTCCTTTTGTCTGTCCTGAGCCTACTGCCCATCGGCTTCAGTGGATGTCCTCAACTTTGGGTCTTTGGGGAGAGAAAAAGTCCTCTTTGTCAACTCTCTCCACCCCGTGCATAATTTCGTAAACCCTCTGTCATGTGTCCCCCCTCAGTCGTCTCTTTTCTAAACTGAAAAGTCCCGGACTCTCCAGGCTTTCGTCACAGGGAAGGTGCTCCAGCCCCCCGAATCATCTTGGTTGCCCTCTTCTCGACGTTTTTCAGCTGCTCAGGGGGCATCTCAGCTAGAACTCTGCTTCCTGGCATGCTAACTATCGGTATGCAGGGATTATGGGTTGGATTCAGGGGAAGAGTTGACAGAAGGAGTTGGCAGAGCAGATCTTTCCTTTCCCCTAAGCAACTTACAGTTCCTCCCCCAACTTCCTCTCCGATCAGCAGAACAAGATATGTCACAGGTAGGGTTGCCAACTTCGGGTTGAGAGATTCCTGGAGATTTGGGGGTGGAGCCCGGTGAAGACAGAGTTTGGGAGAGCGGGGAACTCAGTAGGAATGCGATGCCACAGAGTCCACCCTCCGAAGCAGCCATTTTCTCTAATCTCAGTAGATCTCAGTAATCTGGAGATGAGCCGTAATTCCAGGGAACTCCAGGCCCCAACTGGAGGATGGCAACCATAGGATGGTGGTTCCTTAAAAAGAGGTGCCTGAGTGTGTGTGTGTTGATCCGGTGACCACCATCGACAAATGGCTTTCAGGTTTAGTGCAGGGTTTGGATGCAGAGTCTGGTCATGAGCATAGAGATGCACAGCCTAGGATAACCGATACCCCTTTGACTTCCTGTTTGACCTGGAAATTCATCCATCTCTATCAAATCAGAGTTCTCCCGGAATTACAACTAATCTCCAGGCTACAGAGATCAGTTTCCCTTGAGGAAATGGCAACTATGGAGGGCAAACTCTATGGCATCACATGCCCAAGACAGTATTATAAGTTCTAGAGTTGCCAACTTCCAGGGGGTTATTGCAAAAGCCTAACTGGCAGAAAGAGAAGCTATCAGTGGAGCGAATGGAAAACTAGTG
>NW_015208617.1:0-1491 GCF_001447785.1 Gekko japonicus | reverse complement strand
TTTCAGCCGACTCAGCCTAAGCCAGCCCGCTACTTCCCGCAACGCTCGGTCCATATCTTCCAGGGTAGAGCCAGACTGACCGCCCAACAACAGATAGAGCTGGGTGTCATCCGCATATTGATGACACCCTAGCCCATGTCTCCGGGCAATCTGGGGAAGGGGGTGCATATAGATGTTAAACAACATCGGTGAGAGAACTGCCCCTTGGGGCACCCCACACACTAGTGGGTGTCTTCGGGACAGCCTCTCCCCGAGCGCCACCCTTTGTCCCCGACCTTGGAGAAAGGTGACAAGCCATTGCAAGGCGAGCCCCCGAATCCCCACGTCGGCGAGGCAGTGGGCGAGCAACTAGTGATCGACCATATCAAACTCCGCCGATTCTATATTTGCACATAGAATCTCCCCATGAACCTCCTCACACGGTGCCTTCCACGGAGATACGTCAAGTTGGGTAGCCATGTTAGTCTGTCTGTAGCAGTAGAAAAGAGCAAGAGTCCAGTAGCATTTTAAAGACTCTTAGTCTTTTCCACTTCTTACACAGTGATGATAATGGAAAACAGAGATGCAAACCCAAGATTTTCAGAAGGTTACTGTAATTACTAACTACAGAATGAAACCAAATTTCAAAACTATGCCTTTCACCCAAGACACTCTAGGAAACATAGTTCTGATGGCAAGTCAAAAGAACTCCCCATCAAAACTGAAGTGTGCAACATAACACCATTTTACTTATAACACAGAGGTAAACCTGGGTTTGCCATAAAGACTATGTTAAGCAGACAGTGTTGCTAATAATGGCCCCTGATAATCATATCACTATGGTATGTGTGTTTTACTATGCATTTCACACTCTTATATTTTAGGTGTACACTTTAGCCATCTTCAGGATATACCTAAGCATGTATTCTGCCAAATGCTGCTGTCCTAATTTTGTTCTTGAAACATGCATTTGAATTCACTGATAGTTCCATGTGGAATCCTTTTGGTGCTCAGCTTATTTCAAACTGAAATAATAGTTTTCATTGCTAAAAACACTACCAACCTGCAAGGTATCAGCAAACACAACAATCAGATTCTTCAACTCCAACACAAGATCAGGATCAGTGCAATAGGACTGAAAGTAAGAAAAAAAAGCATGTTTTTTAAAATTAGCAAAACAGCAAATGTATTTTCAGTTCTGGTCACTTGTTATTAAAGATGGGCACGAATCAGCTC
Source organism: Gekko japonicus (assembly GCF_001447785.1). Lineage (NCBI taxonomy): Eukaryota > Metazoa > Chordata > Lepidosauria > Squamata > Gekkonidae > Gekko > Gekko japonicus. Next base: position 276 of record NW_015208617.1, on the reverse strand, counting down.
ACAAGTCAAAATCCGGGCCGAACTAGGGTCGGACTGGGGCTCAGAGAGCGATGTTCGGGGAAGCATGGGTTCCCCAGACATTTACTAAACTTTGGGCTGCTTGGTTCAGCTCTTTGGGGCTTTTTGGAGGTCTTTCTCCACTGGTTCAGCTGACTTGGGCTCCCTCGCACAGTCCTTTTAAAAGGGCTGCACGAGCGAGCACCTTTCAACAGGCTGTGCAAGGGCGCCCTAGACAGCTGGGTCAGCCGGGAGAGGTCTCTCTCCACCAGCTCAGCT
>NW_015208616.1:0-1499 GCF_001447785.1 Gekko japonicus | reverse complement strand
CTGTGTGAAACAGGATGCTTAGTTAGATGGACCACTGATCTGTTCCAGCAGCCTCTTCTTGTGTTGTGTTCTTATCTTTTACCTTGCAATCCACTTTCTGCATTTCGGTATGTTGTGCCTTAGTTTTTGGTTTGTATTGTTTTATAATTCTGTCACCCTAGTACTATTTGCAATCACTTCTTCCGATACCTCCCAAAAGCTCATGCCCTGCTGCTAATGTTGCTGTAAGTCTTTAAGGTGCTACTGGAGTCATTTTTTTGCTGCTACAAAGAGAATAACATGGCCACCCATCTACACCTAGTACTATAGCATTGTTGATTGGATATCTTATGCTGTCTGATTGAATTGTTTTCTATATTTTGTAATCCACCTTGAGTCTCCATGAGAAAGGTTGGCTATAAGCGAAGTAAATTGTTGGGTATTACAAGTTGAAAACACTCAGTATATCTGGGGTTAAATCATGTTTGTTTATGTTACTCACAGGAAGTCACATGTTTCTCATGTAACCAATGTTCTTTAGATGTAGGAAGCCCGGGAATTTTCTCCCTGATCTAGGAATTTGATTGGGACTAAAGTGTCAAGGTGTATTACCATTTTATGACTTCTGTCTTTGTTTTGGTGTTCTGAAGAAGAAGAAGAGTAGCCATAATCTCTCTCTTCTAGTTTTGTCTTTGTAGAGTAAGGATGTAGCCAATTATGCTATTTTGTTATTTTCATTCCAGTTACCCTTCCCATGCTAGAATTTAGTAAAAACTTTATATTTTAATCACACATGGACTCTCAGTCTGAATTATTTTACTCTGGCTCTGCTGGACTATTTTATCTCTGCTAAATACCATTTTAAAAAATATCTCACTATCACCCAACAAAAATAAATAAAAAAATACTTTGGACCGTAAAATTAATTTTTAACAATATGAAATTGATTATCGAACATAATATGTGTATTTCATTCTAGCCCCTCTGCTCATTTTTCATGCTGCAGATTAGTATACCCACATTTATGCAAACCTACAGAAGCCTAAAAGAATAATGACAAAAGCTGTGATTAAAATTTAGATTGGGGAAATTGTAGCACTGTAAATATCAGTAATGAGTGCTATACATTTTGTTGCTGTTAATCTCTAGTGCTACATGCTGCATATGTTTTAAGATCAGTAGCCTGCCAAGTTGGCATGGGATTGATACAGAATGAGCTGATGAGGCTTGCAATGGGAAGAAATAATAAAACCCACCGGCTGGAAAATGGGGAAACATCTCACCCTTCAGTGGCTTGGACATGCATGTTACTGTTGAGCGTCTGTGTACTTAATACCCTTGATTGATTGTACCATATATTACTGCACATGTCCAAAGCAAAACTAGATGAGGAAAAAATGCCCCTCCCAACTGGAAACCAGCCCAGTAGGGATGCCTCTATTGCAGGTATCTCAGGTAAAGATTCTCCCAAGGCTACTGTTATTGGGATGCTGTGGATATCTAGGGACCAGTTTGCTGAG
>NW_015208615.1:0-1478 GCF_001447785.1 Gekko japonicus | reverse complement strand
GACCCATAAGAGCCAGTGCCCACAGAGAACACAGGCAAGCCATAGCTGAGTGGTAGAGCTTGGAGAACACTGTAGGTTCTGTCCCTGGTATATCTGCTTAGACAAGGTCTCCGGTAGCAGGGCTGGGGAAAGCCTCAGCTAGAGACCTTGTGGGAGCAGCTGCCAATCAAGTGGAGGATGATTAGGAGAAGCCAGATTCATCAGATCTATATGTTGTGTAGTTTGGTGGGCAGACAGGGGCAGCTCCTGACACGCTGTCACAGAAATCTGTGCATTGCAAAGGGGTGGTATTGAGCTGGCAGATGAACAGTCTTCACCAGAGGCCACTCTGGAAAAATTTCCCAAGGACATAAGAGTGTCCTTGGGTTGCCAATGGGTGGAGGCCATCTTCTGTAACTGCAATCCCTACGTGTTGCTACAAGAGGGCAGCAAAGAATTTGAACAGCAGACGAGCAACCACAAGGGGTTTTTTTTGACCAGCCATCTCAGAGCCATTGCTGGTTATATATGGTGTTTTCCCCTTTTCTTTTCTTTTTCTTTTTGTTTGTTCTCTAGACTTAACAATGGGAGGGAACTCTCATAACAGGCTGAAACATGTCCTCCCTGAGTTGCATTAATGTTTTGGCATTCAGTTGGAACACTGGGGCATTCTGCAGAGATTCCGAACCATTAAGATGAACAAACTGCATGTGTCTTTACCGCTATGTTACCTAATCTTTCTTCCCTGCTTTCTTTGGCTTATCCTCCAGAACGGGATCGTTCCTATTGTGGAACCTGAAATCCTTCCCGATGGTGACCACGATCTCAAACGCTGCCAGTATGTGACAGAGAAGGTGAGGAACGAGAGGGAGGAGCTTAGTCATTTAAGTGGGCGTGATCTCCCCTCCCTGGCCCCCCTCAAGGATGAGAAGATAGGAGTGGACTCTTTTCTTACGTACAAATGCGTCCCAGTGCCACCTTCTGTTCCTTCCGCCTTGCTCAGGTTCTGGCTGCTGTGTACAAGGCCCTGAGCGACCACCACGTCTACCTGGAGGGATCTCTGCTCAAGCCAAACATGGTGACGCCCGGCCATGCCTGCACCAAGAAATACTCCGCTGAGGAGATTGCCATGGCAACCGTTACTGCTCTCCGCCGCACTGTGCCACCCGCAGTGACTGGTAAGAAAGAAGGACCCAGGAACACCTCCTGCACATGCTCAATACTTAAGTCTCCAAGGCCCATGGCATAGCTTTCAGGAACCTTTAGGACATAACTATTCCATGTTGGCAGTGGCAGTCGTTATAGAGCAGATTCAGTTGCGTTTCTTAAAGACTAATACAGAAAGGGGTCTACGTCCACAATGGTACATAGAAACTACCCTTGCAATCTGGCTGACCCATGTTTCTGGTGCTTCCGCATACCATGAAGTGGTTTTTAGAGCCGCCCGTAGTTGTTTAAGTATTGATACGGTACTAGGGTTGCCAAATCTTTTTTACCTG
>NW_015208614.1:0-1427 GCF_001447785.1 Gekko japonicus | reverse complement strand
TCATAACATTCAGTGCATGTATGTTTTTTGTAGATCCTGGATATAAGGAAATTGCAACATTGAGAAAGGTGTGGATTCTGACAGCCCAGACTGATTTTGTATTAACACCTTATCAAAGTGCCTCAAATTTCCAATTCTTCCAAGGTGCTATTTTTTTCACTGTTCACACAAAAGAAGTCCTAGGCTTTCAGAAATTTCTGGAGTGCATGAAACCTGACTGGAAAAAAGGAGATGGTTTTCTTTGGGACTTCTGGGAGCAAGCTTTTGATTGTACAGTTCCAAATCCACCAGACCTGTTGAAGGATGATGGAATATGTACTGGGGAAGAAAAGCTAGAGAGCCTCCCAGAGCCTTTTTTTGAAATGCACATGACTAGCCACAGCTATAGTATTTACAATGCTGTCTATGCCATAGCACATGCTTTGCATGCCTTTCACTTATCAAGATTCAGCCACAGAGCAAAAGGAGGTGGTAAAAGATTTGAATGTCATGATGTCGAGCCTTGGCAGGTAATGTCTATGCAGTGATATTATGTTATTGTGCTGAACACATTAAAGGCCAGACAACATTAATATTTGGTGCCCTGATGTTGAACATATTTATTTATAGGTTCAGGCAGGTAGCAGTGTTGGTCAGAAGTAGCAGAACAAAGTTTGAGTTAGGTATGTATGAGACAAGCATGTATATAGGGTTGAGCTTGGTTTTTCTTGGGGGTGCTGCTGGACTCCAATTGCATACTCACGTCTCTTTGTTAACTGTTGCATTAATGTGCTAATTTGCTGTCATCCATTGATCCTACTAGCCACCCATTCCAATTTCAGCTCTCCATATGTATCTGGGTTCTGTGTAACCCCATATAATGGCTTACACCCAACTTCTTTTTTCTGGTAACTAGCTTTTGAGAATTTATTCAGTTTCATCTGAAGAAGTGTGTTTTGTACATGAAAGCTTACACTTTGAATAAAACTTTGTTGGTCTCAAAGGTGCCCCTTGACTCAAACTTTGTTCTTATATTAGTCAATAGTATAGAATCATAGAATCCCAGAGTTGGAAGGTGTCATAGAGGCTATCTAGTCCAACCGCTTGCTCAATGCAGGATTAGCCCAGAGCATCCCTGACAATTGTTTGTCCAGCCACTACTTAAAGTCTGCCAGTATAATTGTGTGTATTCTCATTTCCTCCTATATTTGAAGCCTGTAAATGTAGCTGAATGGTCTGGCTGGGACTACAATTTAGCTAAATATATTGTGTTGTTAAAATTTTATATGTAGATTTAAAATAATGTCTTAAAATTTAATTCCTTGATGTTTGCTGACTTGAGAAATCTATTTGGATTGTAAGGTGACATATAAATGTTTTTAAATGAATGAATTATTATTATTTTAATATTTTATTTATTACATTTTCAAAACATATTTCTCATTTAA
>NW_015208613.1:0-1588 GCF_001447785.1 Gekko japonicus | reverse complement strand
ATCCAAGCACGTTGCAATAAGTTCGGCCCAGGTTCAAATCCCAACCCAGACACGCAGCTTGGTGGGTGACCTTGGGATAGGTGCACTCTTGCTTAGCCTAACCTACCTTACAGCGTTGTTGTGTGGATAAGATGAAGGGAGGGAGGATTGGCTTTGTAAACTGCTTTGACTCCCCACTGGGGAGAAAAGCAGAGTATAAGTATCTAAATAAAAATTTTATTCATTTTTTTATAGTCCACCTTTTCCACTGAGACTCAAAGTGGATTACACAATGTAAACCAATGTAATCAATACTCTGATACATCTAATAAGCAATGTAATAGCATTAGGAATTGTAGAATTTGAAATGGAGCCGTTATCCCAACCAAGTGTAAGAATTAAACATGACATGTTAAACAGTTCAGAATAATAAATGAAATCAGTTCCATATTACTAAATCCAAAGTATGATGCAGGATTTTAGACTGATGCCACAACAGTTTGCAATCTCAAGATTCACACCGCAGTCTGTATTGAAAGCACTGGGGAGAAAGATTTCCAGCTTTCCAAACCCTGCCTAAGCCCATAAGGTAGTTAATAAGGAATGCAGTTTTCTGGCACTAATACCTCAATCCTCTCAAGTTTCCTCTGAGATATATCTCACTGGGGGTCAATGGGGCATGTGAATAGAATTCTAGCAGTTTTAAAAATTATTTATTTTGTCCCTCCTCCCCAAGCCCTACTGAACATAGTGTGACTTACTTCTGTGTAAACATGCCTGGGATCACTCTACAAAGGTTCTTTGCTGAGTTGGAAGACCCTGCTTTTCTCTACCTTTAAAGAGTCTCAAAGCGGCTTACAGTTGCCTCCCCTTCCTCTCCGCACAACAGGCACCTTGTGAGGTAGGTGGAGCTGAGAGAGACCTGAGAGGACTGTGACTGGCCCAAGGTCACCCAGCCTGCTTCATGTGGAGAAGGAGTGGGGAATCAAACCCCGTTTTCCAGATTAAAGGTCGCTGCTCTTAACTACTGCATCGTACTGGCCTTGACCTTGCCATTGTTCAGAATGTCAAGCCAGATCATCGCAACCGGAGATGTAGCCATAAAGAGAAACGTCTAAGTATGTGCAGAGATAAACAGCTGTTTAGGGACACCTTAAACAACAAAAATGTTAATCTAGCACAAAGAAGAAGAAGAAAAAGAAGAGATTGGATTTATACCCTGCCCTTCACTACCCAAGGGAGTCTCAGAGCGGCTTACAAACTCCTTTCTCTTCCCTTCCCCACAACAGACACCCTGTGAGGTAGGTGGGGCTGAGAGAGCTCTGAGAGAAACTGCTCTTTTTCAAGAACAGCTCTTATCAGAACTATGGCTTGCCCAAGGTCATCCAGCAGGTGCAAGTGGAGGAGTGGGGAATCAAACCCGGTTCTCCCAGATTAGAGTCTGCACACTTAACCACTACACCAAACTGACCACAAACAAAAACCTCCTGAGTCTTTAAGGGGCCACTACACCCGTTTTATTTCTCCCTGCAGAAAAGGGCGAGGCCTCTGGAATCACAAACACGGGTACTGTGGCTCCCCTCTAGAGTTGCCAACCTCCAGGTGGGGC
>NW_015208612.1:0-1815 GCF_001447785.1 Gekko japonicus | reverse complement strand
CACAGCTTAGAGGGAACATTGGTCCCTAGTATATCAAATTTGGTCTACCAGTGGTGAATCCCCCTGTGCCATGGAAACTTGCTTGGTGACCTTGGGCCAGTCAAACGTTCTTCTCATAACATACCACATAGGGTTGTTGTGAGGATAAAATGGAGGAAAGGAGAATGATGTAAGCTGCTTTGGGTCCCCATTGGAGATAAAGGCAGGGTATAAGTGAAGAAAATAAACCAAATATTGGCAGATCTGATCATAGATCTCCAACCTACCATAGAAGTTGTCTCTAAACTAAGGAAGCATTGGAAAAAGTGACACAGTATGCATGGAAATCTTGGGGGGGGGGGGGGAGTCCTGTCACTGAAATCTTTTAAAGTTATGGTTTTAATGGGTGTGCTTTCAACAGTCCAGTCATTAGAGATTAATATCCCTCCATTCTTCAGTGTTCCATGAGAAACCCCTCTCCTGCACCTCCAGCAGAAAAAGGAATTCTGCATATCACATTGAACTGTGTAGCTGTCAGAAGCAGCATTGGATACTTGCACTGCTCCTGCCTGTTTCAAAGTCTGTCACAATATGAAAACCTCCTTTCCTTCTCAGGTTTTCTAACAGACACAGTAATATTGGGGTAGGGCACTGGTGAGTGTCAGCCACACATTACAGTTGGGTAGCAAATTGAGCTAAAATTTGTAGACCCCTCTACACAAGCTTTTGTGAAAGAGAAGTAGCCTTTGGTTTTGTATTTAGTAAGAGAGCTGAAGCAATCATTCTTTTGATGTTGGCACAAGGAAATACCTATTCTAACATATTAGCACACAGTTCTCCAGGTTTTATTCCAGACTTATTTTTGCAGCATTCCAAGACATTAATTTCAGGTAGTCTGTGCAGTTCTTTGATGGCTCTGCCATTAGTGGCAATGAATCACTGTGTAAAGCATGTATCGCATTGGGTTGTGAACCCGTGGGCACTCCATGAAATTGCTGAGCGGTCGGGTTAGAACGGATAAAAGGAAGTACTTCTTCACCCAAAGAGTGATTAACACTTGGAATTCACCGCCACAGGAAGTGGTGGCGGCTACAAGCATGGACGGCTTCAAAAGGGAATTAGATAAGCATATGGAGCAGAGGTCCATCAGTGGCTATTAGCCACAAGGTATAGATAGGGACTCTGGGGCAAGTGATGCTCTGTCATCTTGGTGCTTGGGGGGGTCAACAGTAGGAGGGCTTCTAATGTCCTGGCCCCACTGGTGGACCTCCTGATGGCACTGGTATTTCTGGCCACTGTGGGATACAGAGTGTTGGACTGGATGGGCCTTTGGCCTGATCCAACATTGGCATCTCTTATGTTCTTATGTTCTTATGTGATATAAATAAAGTTTGCAGAGGATACTCTCACTCAGATTTATTACTGCTGGATGAGATCCTGAATGCCTTCTTCAGTTGGTCATCCTGATGTTTGCTGGAGTGGGGGGAAGGGAAAAAATTTAGAGGTAGAGTTTTGGAGGTTATAATCTTTCCACTCACGCATTTGGTTAGGTCCAAGGTGCCTTTCCACTCACTGAACTATAACTTCATTCATGCAAGAAAACAGTCTGTGAGCAGAGGAGCACATTTTGGATTTGACTCCAATGTCTGGATCTATTGTTTGTACCATTGCAGTTTCAGAAGTGGTGCACTAGAAGTCTTGTACCTGAGTTGTTCTTGCAGGGATAGTACTTTGTAAGTAATGTACTAAGGATACAGAATAGAATCACAAAATGGAGGGGGGAGAACCTCATCAGATAAATGGGTTTCTTAAGTTGCCAAAAGGGGGGGGGGGGGG
>NW_015208611.1:0-1527 GCF_001447785.1 Gekko japonicus | reverse complement strand
TTCAGATACAGTGACACAGAATTTCCTCAGCCATTACATAAAGAAAGAGAGAGGGTGGTGTGGATGGGTGAGGTTTAGTTGCCAGGAAGGGCCAATTAGAGTCAAGACAGAAACAGAAACAAAATTGGAAATTACCAGTCCATACATATAGGTAGAGGGTGATCAGTAAATTATCATACAGCCTAATGAAAATGTGTAACAGATACAAGGATCAAACAGGAATAATAAGCTTAGTTTATATGGTAAACATTTCTTTGGGTTCAATTCTGAGGCAAAACCAGTGAAGGAAATAAATATGCAAAATTGGAGATTTGCCTCCCAAGCCCCAGAGCTTCTCTCTCCTTCAGAACCCCCTTGCTTGGTTTTCTGTACCTCAGTCCACATTGCCTTCTCTGCCTTCTTCCTTCAACCTACTTGCCGCTGGGCATTTTTACCTCATCTTTCCCAGCTCCCACCAGTCCTCAGCGTATGTCACAAAGCAACCACTGAGCCTGGGGCTTTGTAAAGTTTAGTTCAAGACAGACTGACAACGTTCTGTTCCCTCACAGATACCAGGCTAAAATATGCAGACATATTTGCTACTTGATCTCTAAAAGTTTGCAAGAGGCTTCACTACCTCAAGGAGTACAATATAGATCGCCGGGGAAAATGGATTACCTAGTACACATGGGGCAAGTAATTTAAGACAAAAAAAAAATCACTGCAGAAGAATCAAGACAGAAACAAAGTCAGGCTACAGAACTCAAACACCAGTTTGGTGTAGTGGTTAGGAGCAAGGACTCTAATCTGGGAGAACCAGGTTTGATTCCCCATTTTCCCACCTGCAGCTGCTTGTGTGACCTTGAGCAAGCCATAGTTCTGTCAGAGCTGTTCTCTCATGAGCAGTTTCTGTCAAGAGCTGTCTCAGCCCCACCTACCTCACAGGGAGTCTGTTGTGTGGAGGGGAAGGGAAAGGGATTGTAAGCTGTTCTGAGAGTCCAAGTGAAGGGCAGGGTATAAATCCAATCTCCTCTTCTACTAATTTGGGATAGCAATGTGTTTAGGAGTGCCCATGAAGCAGCGTGCAATCCAAAAAGTGCACACAGGAGCTCATGCAATGTTACAAAGGGAGCAGAGGGGCATCTCTTGCCTCATTTGTTATAGCTGCTTGGGGTTACAAAATATCTTGGGTTTAGAAGCTGGTTGCAAGTTTTGCATCAATGCACACTAGAAAAATAAGTTCCAGCAAGAATCCTATTCTGCACTGCACTCAAACTCACGTTTAATCCAGCTCTGTAGTACAATTTAATACTCCCCTCCTGAATGTGAATTTCATATAAATCAACGGAGTTGTCAGGAGTTCAGGCCCTTGTCCTCTCTGTTCAGCTGCTGGCTATACATCTTTGGCTTTAAATAATTGCGCATCAACAACCACTACCTCCTTCATATAGTCATTTGAAATAATATATACGAGGTGGTCTTGATAGAACACTGATGTTCTGTCATATTTTGGATGTTACTTGTTTGTTTGCAGTTTATCCTAATCCT
>NW_015208610.1:0-1501 GCF_001447785.1 Gekko japonicus | reverse complement strand
GGAGAAAAATCTCTCACTGAGAACCTTTTGCCTCAGAATGAACACCATTACATATGGAGTAAAATCTCACACCCTTTCAACCTCTCTTTCAACCAAACCTTGCTCCCAAAGCAGCATATTAGTCCAAAATAAATTACAACTGTAGTTAAACATCAAATGTTCAGTAGGGTGGGGATTCTCAGCTGAGCTAGGTTGTGGAATGTCCAGCCACATCCTTCTGCTTTTGTATGACCCCTCACCACAACCATGTACAAACCTCACTTTTTACCAAGCTCAAAGCCGGACTGCCACAAGGAGAGAGAAAAAATGCCATTTCCTCTTTAACTGCAGATAGACTGTTAGCCAAATTGCCTTGTTTATTAATAAATGTGGGGAATTATGTATGTTAAATTGCAATAGGCATTAAGTACAGGAGCTATGTTTACGGGTGCTAGAGTTCCCAGGACCCAGGAATAGACACTGAGGCTTGATTAATAAAGCAATGATCTCTTTACTAAAGATTTTTCAGGCATACAAACATAAAAGCAAGCATTCACATACACAATACAGAACTAAGAATTCAGAGTAGAAAATACAGAGATGTTTGCAGTAGCAGGACGTATCCTTGGTGGGGGGATTGTTAGCCAAATTGCTCTTTAGGAGAGACAATTGGAACAGTTTAATAATTCGGGATTTTGGTCAGTGTCTACGAAGGATGGGCTGCGCCAATGCGTTTCAATGAAGAGACAGAAACAGAAGTAAAATTCACTTCGCTTTACTGGGTATCATTCAAAGCACACAAATAATATTCACACACACAAGAACTAAGTAAAAGCAGAGAGATTTGGTACAGCACGGTTGCATTAGCGGGTGTATTGTTGAGGGGCGATATTTACCTCAGGCAAATGCGCTGCTCCTAAATCTTCCAGCGGGAAGGTGGGTAGGAGGGAAGAAAAGGGGTAGAAGCACGTATGACCAGGCCAGCCGAGAACACGTGTATTGACCTTAGCTGCAGACTAAGGCAAAGCGAATTAAGGGTTTGGTACAGGAAGCTGGACAAGAGAGGAGAAGCAGACGTAGAGGAGTCATTGGTAAAAGGGAAGATAGTGGGGCTTCTTTGTGCTCTATGTTTTAAGCTCTCTTCCGAGAGGGGTGGGCCCAAGCGGATTACCAGGTGGCCCTACCCCAAAGGTCGATTGGCTATGAGGTCAATTTCCAATCTATTGATTAACCTGATGGGAGGTACCTGGGCGGGGGCAGGGGGTATGTGGTGGGGACCTCGTGCTGCTGACTCATCTCCTGTCATGTGGAATGGACCTTCTATTGTTGTCTGGCGAGGAGGAACTCCAAAATAAACCTTTTAGCTGAAGACAAGATGTCTGGGCTAGCTAATGAGTTTCTGTGTTTGCTGTTAACCTTGTGTTTACATATGATGAGTCTAAGACTCTGGGGCCCTGCTGGATCAATGTTGATTATCACTTGCAGCTGGCATCGTCTCTGGGTGCCCTCAGGTTGAACTCTT
>NW_015208609.1:0-1499 GCF_001447785.1 Gekko japonicus | reverse complement strand
CCGGCCCGTGTGACCGGGGCCAGTATTGTGTTTTGTTCCTACGACGTTCAGCCTGTCCTGTGATCTCTTGTCACCTGACGACCAGCATCCCTAATCAGAACACTTAACAAACCAGACTCCCGGCATAAGTCAGAACACTTGGCCCTGTGCTCAGAGCATGGAAAAATCAACAGACACGAACAACTTTAATGGTGCAAAAAGGACACCGCTCATGTGCAAAGGACAGTCGCATTTCCGCTTTGGCAGAAGACGAGAACACACGTACACAATGTAAAGTATTGGGAAGCGCAAGGACACTATATAACCTTGGACTTGATCCAGGGACTGTCCAGTAGGGCGCTTGTCGGCTGCCAAGAATATTTTTCCTGTACCATAATCTCTCGCACTGTAGCGTGATGTCCTACCGGACAAGAAAAACCAGAAGAAATGTAACTGGCCCTTACAAAAGCATTTGCTAGAGGTATTTAGTGGGGAGAAAGAGAAGTATTCTTTTCCAAAACAAGGGAAGAGGAGGCTCGCTTTCAGAAACTTTGCTGGCGCTCACCCCAGTTTTCGGTCAGGGAGGATAAAGTAAACTGTTCTCCTCTCGACTAGGGTCTGTTCTCTGTTATCCTTTCGTGAATTGCCCTCGCGATCTGACACAGAGATTGCAGGACTTGTTCTTGTGAACGGGCCTTTTGTTCTAAGGTCTCCAAAACCCAACCACAGAACTCTATATAATTCACTACATAAGAATGTAAGACTAGCCCTGCTGGATCAGACCAACAGTCCATCTAGTCCAGCATTTGGTCCCACACAGTTGCCAACCAGTCCCTCTGGACAACCAACAACAGGGCACGGAAGCCGAGGCCTTCCCCTGATGTTGCCTCCCGGCTCTGGGATTCAGAGGTTTAGTGCCTCTGAATGTGGAGGTTCCCCTCAGTCACCATGGCTAGTAGCCACGGATAGACTTATCCTCCGTGAGTCTGTCTAATCCCCTTTTCGAGCTGTTTGTTCCTGTGGCCATCACTACATCCTCTGACAGCAAATGCCACATTTTAATCAATCTCTGCGTAATGTGGTATTTCCTTTTGTTCGTCCTGAACCTACTGCCCATCGGCTTCATTGGATGCCCTCGAGTCTTAGTCTTTTGGGAGAGAGAGAAAAAATTCTCATCATCAACTCTCTCCACTCCATGCATAATTTTATAAACCTCTCTCCTGTTTCCCCAGACTTTTCCGCCTTTCCTCATAGGGAAAATGCTCCAACCCCCTCATCACCTTGGTTGCCCTCTTATTATACTTTTCCCGGCAACATGCTTCCCAGGCATGAAAAGTCAGTCTCCACTCTGTTCAAGGAAGCTTGGAACTTCCCACCAGCTGGGATGCACCACCTGTAGGATGTGCCGGAACGTTGTCTTCAAAATATAGCCATTACATCGGTAGAAAGGACACTGCCGTTCCACCTCTGATGGAGCCTGCCGGCTTCTATGCCTCCGTTTCCAAAAAGCTTTTTCAAAG
>NW_015208608.1:0-1515 GCF_001447785.1 Gekko japonicus | reverse complement strand
TTCCACTCCTCCACAAAGATGACGACTCAGCACCGTCTTTTCGCTACCTGGGAGGGAGAGAACGTTACGTTGGAAGAAAGGGTCTGAGCCTAGACGTCTCATTTTCTTTGCTTGTGCGTATCCTGCTTCATGCACCCCTCTTCCCAGGGCTGTGAAACCTTGCCCTGTCCACACTCAACAAAACGTGTAACAAGTTGGAGTCAACTTGAGGGAGACGTGGAAGGGAAGCACCAGGTTCCTATGAGCCTCAGGGGCGGGGGGGGGGGGTACAAACACGGCCAACGCAGTTCAGACTTCTCTGCCTCTTGAAATTTATCCTGTGAACTCCAAAGTTCAAAACGATCACAGCATCCCTGCTTGGTCAGACCAAAGGCCCAGGAGTGCCATTCTCCCGCTGGCTGGGCCCTCCCTCATGCCTTTGAATTCAGGCTTCTGGGAGAAGGGGGGGGGGGGGGAAATGAGGTCGAACGATACATCACAATCACACCTGTCCAAAAACCCAGAGGTGAATTTGCATCTGTCCAAAAACCCAGAGGTGACATTACCACACCTGAGAACTCAAGGGTAATATCAAGCGGTTTCGAGAGCGTCTGCTGATGCTCTGACGTCACGTCTAGATTCTCAGCAGGATGAGACCTCACTGTGACATCACATCCACCCCTGGCCCCACCTCCAAAGCTCCCAGGGGTGCCAGGTCAACTTTTCTTTTCTAAGCCACCTTAAGTCCCTCTAACAGAGATAGGATTTTTTTTTGTTTTTAATAACTAGTGTGCTTGTGCACCTGGAAGCCATGGCGACCTGTGGTGACTGACCCCTACTGGGGGCCTGGAGGACATTCAGAGAGGTGGCTGAATAAAGCCTGCCCCCACCTCCTGCCTCCGGTATTGCAAGGAGGTCTCCCATCCAAGTACTTGCCAGAGTTGACCCTGCTTAGCTTCCGAGATCTGACTTGCCTGGGCTATCCAGGTCAGGGCGTGAGATAGGAATATCTTCGTTAACACATGCAATTCACTCCTGAAGGAAGTAGTGGCGCCTACAAGCCTAGACAGCTTTGGGAAGGGACTGGATAAACATCTGGTCCACGAGTGGTTATTAGCCACAAGGTATAGATGGAAATCTATGTGTAGGGCAGTGAATCTCTGTATTCTTGGTACTTGTGGGGTAGGAGGGGTTTAGGAGCTCTGGCCCTGCTGGTGGACCTGTTGATGGCACACAGCCTTGGGCCACTGTGCGACACAGAGTCTTGGATCAGATGGGCCACTGGACTCATCCGGCATGGCTTCTCTGATATCCTCCTGTGTTCCCATGAGAAAGGAATTGCCCTCCATGAATCTGTATAATTCCCCCTTCAAGGGAGTGGCCTCCGTTACGTCCTGTGGCACAGAGTCTCAGCAGTCCACTCTGTGTGGTGTGCAGAAATATCTCTTTTTTCTCCTGTCCTGAACCTTTTGTCCAACAACTTCACAGTGTGCCCAAATCTGGGGAAAAGGCACCCTTACCACGGGAGAGGGCATC
>NW_015208607.1:0-1523 GCF_001447785.1 Gekko japonicus | reverse complement strand
TTCATCTATGTGCCTACTAATTCTTTATTCACACATTCTTTGTATACAGAAGGACTTTTGAGTAAGAATGCATAGGATGTACATTTTTAAAAACAGGCAAAGCACTGTTTTTCAGGTCGGCCACGACAGTGTTAAAGGACACTGAGAGAAGTTTCAGAACTATGCTTCACAGACTTGTCTTCAGCTGTGATGAGTGAGGTGATTTTTCAATGTATCTTCAGTGGAAGTCATGCTTACTCTTTCAAATCTTCAGGCCAACCTGTCACTGTCAGTTCCTGGAACTTTTCCTTGAAGTAATCCCCCCCCCCCCCCCCCCATTTTTAGACAGGAAATTGTTATTTGCCATGGATGTCAGCCTTGATCCATCTGTAGAATCTTTACCCAGCATAAATACTTTCCCCCTCTAGCTTCAGCTGGCCCTGCAAAGAATAAGAGAGAGATTTGAATAAAGACGAAGATTTACCTGCTGGGCACGATCTCCTAAGGCTTCTCTTTGACTCCCTGCTTTTGCTTCCACCAGATTCAGCTCATTTTCTTTATTAAACGTTATGTAGAGTTTTTTATAATCTTGTGCCACATATTTTAAATCATTACTGCATTATGCTGAGGTCACATGTGCCAGTTGAAGCAGAGGGGAAGCGAGGCTATTTCCTCCAGAGGAATTTGATATGCAGTTGCGAGATCACACATCCCTTTGTAGCTGCAGGCACAGCTCATCACTGTGTGATCAGATGCAACTGGCCATGGCATTCTGCAGGTGAGTTTATTTATTTATTTATTTATTGTATTTATACCCCGCCCTCCCCGCGAACGGGCTCAGGGCAGCTTACAGTAGTTGGTACAATGTACCTAGTTTGCATAAAACATTTAAAAATTTAAAAACAGATTAAAACAATCATACATTTAAAGTGCTCACAGTATTGGCCATTCATTCACTAAATTAAATGGCGCACTCTAAAATCTTCTATCAGAGTTCCCAATTCAACAATCTTCTGGCTTCCTGCGGAGACATGGCTCTATCTTCACACTAGGGCCGGCCTATACCACAGATGTTCAGATGATGGTAGGTGGTGGTGGTGGGCAGCTCCTATTTAAAAGCCTGGCGGAAGAGCTCCATCTTGCAGGCCTTGCGGAACTGTAAAAGGTCCCACAGGGCCCTGATCTCCTCCGGAGCTCATTCCACCAGTAAGGAGCCACCACTGATAAGGCCCTGGCCCTAGTGGCCACAAGCCTGGCATCTTTGGGGCCTGGAATAATTAATCGATGTTGTGACCCTGACCGTAGTGCTCTCTGGGTATATATGGGAAAGGCGGTCCCTCAGGTATGCTGAACCCTGGCCATATAGGGCTTTAAAGGTAAGTACCAGCACCTTGAAGCAAATTCGGTATGCTATTGGCAGTCAGTGCAGTGACCTCAGCACAGGCTGGATGTGCTACCAACGTGGGAGGCCCACCAACAGTCTGGCTGAAGCATTCTGTTGGGATTTTTTGGGTGTTTGTTTCCCATTGTTAGCTGAATTGCTT
>NW_015208606.1:0-1506 GCF_001447785.1 Gekko japonicus | reverse complement strand
AAGGTCAGATGGTGACTCAGGATAATAGTAACTGCTCTGAGAGGCTGAGCTTTCTGGGCGACACCCACCGGCACTTGTGACAGGGCAGCATTTGCTAGTTTGCACTTTCACCCATGTACAGCTAACGATCTCGTCCTTGAAAAGGAGCCAGACACATGCTTGGATGAGAGCAGAGATGGAGGATCTGGTGTACATCATCATCCCCTTGACCAGCGGACAGTCCCAGCTTCTTGGTGGTCCAGGAAGCTCATCTTTAGTATCCAGCTAATTTTTGTTGGGTGTACTTCCTGGACAGATGCCCTTACCACTGGGCAGGGAAGCCAGGAAGCAGCCGGGGAAGGTGGGGATGAGAGAGAAGGACTAACATGTGAGACAATTGACAGTCCCAGTTTCTCGGTGTTCTGCCAGATCCAAATACATGCTGCAGTATTTCTTTCAATGTGCCTCTGGCTTTAATTAAAAATTGTGATGGATTATGACGGTGAACCACTTTGAGAAGCCCATCTGGCTGGAAAGCAGGGTATAAATGCTAAATAATTAAAATGCTTCCAGCCCTGGCCAAGTCACGGCTGAGTGCCGTGGGCATTTTATCATCTCAACCCTCTGGAGGGACCCCCATTTCTCAGATCCTGCTTGATCTTGGGCTTGATCTGGTTCCTTCCTTGGTTCCTGGGCCTGAAAGTTCTTTCAGTTGTAAGAATACTGGACATATGAATAGGACAGATGCAGCTACCTTGCATGTTTTGATAACCTTTCCCACAATTCCTATACCATGAAAACAGACTGTACTCCTGTTTTTTATCCTGGAACTAGCAAATGCCCATTGTTGCCATAGGAGGAGTGAATGTGTAGGGAGGGCTTCATTGTTGCAGTATGTGTCTGGTGTCATGACCGCCAAGGCATACAGTACCCCTTGCAGGGGTACTTAAGGATATAAAAGAAGCCATGTTGGATCAGGCCAGTGGCCCACCCAGTCCAACACTGTGTCGCACAGTGTCCAAAACCCAGGGGCCATCAGGAGGTTCACCAGCAGGGCCAGAACTCCAGAAGCCCTCCCACTGTTGCCCCCCAAGCAGCAAGAATACAGTGCATCACTACCCCAGGGTACACTATCTCTGAAGGCTGTGCCGTCTTGGAGGTCGCAGGGCAAATTTTGTCCTTACTCCCTAAATATTCTTAAGTACTGCCCTTTTAACATGGGAAATTGCTGGAGGGTTTTTTCTCTCTCTGTAATCTGGAGATCAATTAAAATTCCAGGAGATTTCCATGCCCCACCTGGGGATTGGTAACCCCAAGGTCTTGTGCCCATAGATGTGAAAGGCGGCAGTTGAGTTATCAGAAAGGAAGGTAAAGGATGCCCTCATGCGCACCATATGTGGGGGGCTTAAACTGCTCACTATGACCATGATAGCCCCCCCTCATTTCCTGTACTCCTAAATGCAGAGGGGGCTGTTCAGCCAAAGAATTCCGTGACTGGTTACAGAGCCAATTTGGTGTAGTGGTTAA
>NW_015208605.1:0-1682 GCF_001447785.1 Gekko japonicus | reverse complement strand
CTTTCTTCCAAGAGGCTCAGGGTGACATACATGGTTCTCCTCCCACACAACCATGAAGCCAGTCACTTTCTTAGCCTAACATACCTCACAAGAGGTAAAATGAAGGAGAAAAATCTCATGTATGTTGCCCTGAACTTAGTAGAGGAAAGTTGGGAATAATACTAGAATCCAGAAGGACAAGATAACTGAATTTGAGTAGTTAATAGTTTAAGCCCAGTACTGTCATCTCTCTTGATCCTAGGGTTGGGGACCAAAGGAGAAGAAGAAGAAGAGATTGGATTTATACCCCGCCCTTCACTTGGAGTCTCAGAGCGGCTTACAAACTCCTTTCCCTTCCCCTCCCCACAACAGACACCCTGTGAGGTGGGTGGGGCTGAGAGAGCTCTCTGACACAAAATGCTCTTTCAGGAACAGCTGTGCCAGAGCTTGTGACTGACCCAAGGTCACATCAGCAGGTGCAAGTGGAGGAGTGGGGAATCAAACCCGGTTCTCCCAGATTAGAGTCCGCACACTTAACCGCACATTTAACCACTACACCAAACTGGCTCTCAAGGAGGCAAAGGATGAACTGCTTGCTTTCCTTCAGTGCATCTGTTTACTTCTACCAGTTTGGGAGTGGCATTCTGGTGGCTCAGGACTCCTTTTCAAAATCAGATGGTTCCCTGTTGATTGCAGAGACTCTCCTTCTTTAGAGTTTGGTGTAGTGGTGCAGTGCAGTGCAGTGCAGTGCAGTAAAAAAAAATTCTGAACTAGGAGAACACAAATGGACTCTAATCTGGGAGAGCTGGGTTTGATTCCCCACTCCTTTACATGCAGCTACTGGTCAATCATAAGTTCTTTCACAGCTGTTCTCTCAAGGACAGTTCTTGGGAGAGCTCTCTCAGCCCCACCTACCTCACAGGGTGTTTGTTGTGGGGAGGGGAAAGGGATTGTAAGGCACTCTGAGACTCCTTCAGGTAGTGAAGGGCAGGGTATAAATCTAATCTCCTCCTCCTCCTGCTCTCTGTACTCATTGTGTCCACACAAGTCACATGATGCTCAGCATACTTTCCAAGAATTTCATAACTAGCAGTCATCTGATGGTCCACCAGAGAGTAGCTTGAAATCCAGCAGTAGACCCTTTTAAAAAATCTGTTTATACTTTCTCTACTCACTCAGCCCCCAGTACAATTTAGATGCCTGCCTTTACTGTGTTATGTTGACCTGAACTGTTGGCCCACATTACCTTTATTGCTCTCTTTGATTGTCTAGTGCATCAGGCAAGAGATATTCTCCAGACTTGCTATCGAGGATATTTTACTGGAAGATGCCTAAATTAGATTATACACGTGAAAGATGTGCTCAACTGCTAAGCTACAGACCCTCTCTCAACCTAACAGCTCTAGTCCCTTCCTTGTGCCAGCTCATTATGCTTCTTCTCGGGTACATCCAAGATGGCATTAAACACGTACTTGCATTTAGTGTGAATCTTTTAATATTTTTCTGCCCTACATCAGAACCTAATGACCAGTATTTGAGCCGATACATTTTAGCAAAAGGGGTGTTATTGTAGCAGGTACTTGCAGGTAACAGCCAATAACTAGTGTTTAATTACCTGTACGCTGCCTGTGTCAACAGGAGGAAAAAATGCTAAGAAGTATATATTTCTCCTTTAAAAAAAATTCTGAACTAGGAGAACACAA
>NW_015208604.1:0-1649 GCF_001447785.1 Gekko japonicus | reverse complement strand
AAGAAGGACGTTCAGACAACCTAATTGCAGTAATTGTGAGAGATGGATGTCCAGATAGGCAAATCACGGATTCAAAGCGCAAGTACCCGCAAAGTACCCGGAAAACTCGCTAGGGAACCGGGAGGATCGCGTGAGTGAGCCCACTTCGTTGCAGGAGACAGACGTGGGCATCTGATCAGTAATTTTAAATGCGAGACGGAACAGCGGTGAAACCCAATCAAAATGACCATGTGACCACAGCCTCACTCAACCAGAGTGAGATTGGGTTAAGATGTGCATCTTTAAATTATATTTGCACTGTTCCCCTTATTGTTATTTCTGGCTGGAAAACTGACTAGCTGTCAATGAGAACAGGACCAGGCTTCACGTGTTTTTTTTTTTACTTAAACCGTCAAATGGGACAACCAAGGGCATAAAAGAATTCAGTCCTATACAATCCTTGTTTTCCTTTACAGTCAGGCTAAAATTCTTTTCTACTTTTCTACCTTTATACTACCTTCCTCCAGTGAGTTCACACAGTGGCATACATGGTTTGTTCCTCCCACACACCATTTAGTCTTCACAACAATCCTGTGAGATGAGTTAGACTAAGAAGTCACCCTGTGAGTTTCCTGGTTTAATGGCGATTTCAACCAGGATCTCCCAGGTCCTAGTTGGACACTCCAGCCACCACACCACACTGGTTCTTCTGACTTTTCAAGCATTCTAAATGGGTAGAATGAAAGTGCTTGGGTGGGAGAAAGAAGACTCATTGAGGCAAGGTTTGCTAGCTTGGGTGGGAGAAAGAAGACTCATTGAGACGAGGTTTGCTACCAGCCTACACACATTCCCTGGAATTTAGGCATAGTAACTACATATGCATCCATATGATCGAGACCTCTGCATTCCACTCACTTAGAACATCAGAAAAGAATTTTAACTCCTGGACCTTGCGAAATACCCACTTCAAGAGACAATGGTTCTGAAAATTGACTGCAACAGAGTAGAGGTTAATTGTGCCATCCTAACAGAGTTATACCCTTCTAATTTCATTGAAGTAATTGGCTTAACATGATACTGTAAGTCCCATAGCTTTCCATCAAGGCAAACAACTCCCAGCAGTTCAATATGCATGAACCTTGACAATTTGGACAGGTTTTAGGTGTGTAAAAAACACCACAGGATTCAGGTCTGTTAGTCTGTAATTATTTTTAATTTTAGGGTACAATTCTATTCAGATTTTTTGGTTTTGGATTTATTTGGGTTCAATAAGGAAATATATTATGTCCTTGTGATGAAATTCTTATGGAATGTGCCTCCCCCTGGGAACTATCTGCCAATTTATTTATTTAAAATATTTCAATCAAATCGCAGGCGGATATTTTTTTCTCTTCACTGGCCCTTCAGGGTAAACCAAGTTTCTGGGTACAATGACTTTGTTCTTGTTTCTATGGGATAGACTTTTCAGATATTGTATCCCACATTCTTCGAGACATTCTCCCCGTTAAGTTACAGGTGAATAGATGAAAGCACTTCTATTTTACAGGCTATTTCTTCCTCACTTGCAGGGCAGGCACAAAGCTGGTAACTGGGAGGCCTAACACAGGCAAGACAGACATTTTTGATTGTGTTCACTGTGTTGGGCATCACACAAGTGACTGGCTATTTTA
>NW_015208603.1:0-1539 GCF_001447785.1 Gekko japonicus | reverse complement strand
TAGAAGGCAGTTCTCAGCTGCTGCAAGTTCGTCACTCTTGCCAAGCAAAGCAACAATTCTGAGAACAGGCAAATCTGTTCCCAGTGGGGCTGAAGTGCTCCGTGCAGAAAGAAAAGCCATTCAGCTGAAAGAAAGCTGTTTCCAGGACAGAGCTCTAAATTGCAAGCTGGCAGCCACTTTAGAAGGCAGTTCTCAGCTGCTGCAAGTTTATCACTCCTGCCCACCAAAGCAACAATTCTGAGAACAAGCCGGCAGGTGGGGGTGTTGACTTCTATAGCCAAGAAAGCAAACACTTAGGCAGGAAAACTCTCTTAAAGGAGACCAGTTTCTTGACACTGAGTTAGATGGGATCCTAGAGGTCACCTACTCCAACCCCCTTGGCTCAGTTCGGGAATTAGTCGACTACCGCACCCCACTCTGCTTAAAGGAGCACGATTAGGGGGGGGGGGAACACATTTACAGGAGAAGTTCTTACGGGGCCATGCCTTCAAGAAAGGGTGCGGAGCCCCCCAACCCCGCTCCCATCCAAATACTAACCAGGGCTCACCCTGCTTAGCTCCTGAGATCTGACAAGATGGGGTTCACCCGAGCCATCCAGGTCAGGGCCTCAGGGCCTGGCACATCTCAAACCCTCAAAGAAACCTAACAACAGCCTGCCGGATCAGACCAGTGGTCCAGCTAGGGCAACATCTTGCCAACAAGCAGGACGTAGAGGCAGGTTTACCAACTCGGTTAGGAAATCCCTGGAAGTTTGTGGGCTCAGAGCCGAAGGAGGGCAGAGCTTGGGGACAGAGCTGAGCAGAGACGCGATGCCCACCCTCCAACGTGGTCATTTTCTCCAGGGAAACTGTTCTCTGTAGTCTGGAGATTTGTTGCAATTCTGGGAAGTCTCCAGGCCTCACCTGGAGGTTGGCAACTTTCCACAGAGGCCAAGGCCTTTCCCTGATGTCACCTCTTTGCACTGGGTTTCAGAGATTTACTGCTTCTGGATGTGGAGGTTCTATTTATATTAGTCGTCGTGGCTACTAGTCGTGGATGGACCCCCCCCCCTTCAAGCCTCCTGGCAGCGAATCTCATAACCGAATTACTCACTGAGTAAAGAAGTACGGCCTTTATAAAAAAAAGGGGGGGGAAAGAGAGGAATGTATGCGATACAAAGTAATAGAGTCATTAAAAAACTCAAATACAATATATCAGCCATTTGCGTAACCATAAATACTTTGATCCTGGTAATAATTCAGGCAGCCAGTTCATTCGCAGCGTAATGGACCATCGGGTACCAGCACATTTCGCCGCTTTTAGCTCTTCTAGAATGCCGAAAGCGTGTTCCTTTCACGATTTCGAGCACATCTCACACTTTGCTCAGCCAATCAGCTTCGCCCAGGATTTCCGATCATGCACATATGTCATCCTAGCAGTAGTCAATATCTTGAACACTATTCCCTGATATGAATTACAGACTGTCGCTTTGTCCAGAATTTATTTACTGGATGACTAAAGGACTTCTTTTTGTCTGTCCTGATTCTACTGCCCGTCAGC
>NW_015208602.1:0-1692 GCF_001447785.1 Gekko japonicus | reverse complement strand
TTGTGAGAGGGAAAGTACTTTTTCAGTTAGGCCTTTCTCTCTCCGTTCGACTGCAACCTGAATGTGAACTTTATCTCCTAGAGTACATGTTGAGTTTACCTTTTTTGCCATCTACGTCTTGGGAGATTGATTTCCTGCACTCAGGATCATGCTTCTGTGACTGGGCAAAACTCTGCTATATTAATCAACTATCCCAATAGCCAGCTGCTAGACTGTCCCCCAGCAATCCACTGATGTCACTTTCGAGTGCACGGGGAGTGAGTTCAGCATGTCAGGATGCTACTGATTCCTTTAGCATACTTTTTTCACCTGTCGGCCAGTTTGGTGTAGTGGTTAAGTGCATGGACTCTAATCTGGGAGGACCGGGTTTGATTCCCCACGCCTTCACTTGCAGCTGCTGGATGACCTTGGGGAAGCCATAGTTCTGTCAGAGCTGTTCTTGAAAAAGAGCAGTTTCTGTCAAGAGCTCTCTCAGCCCCACCGACCTCACAGGGCATCTGTTGTGGGGAGGGGAAGGGAAAGGAGTTTGTCAGCCACTCTGAGACTCCTTTGGGTAGTGAAGGGCGGGGTATAAATCCAATCTCTTCTTCTCTTCTTCTTCTGAGAAGTGGTAGGGAGCACCTGTTGGTCAAAGGGAACATCTCCCCACCAGAAAAGCTGGCCGGGTCCAATCCGCTATCTCCTCTTTTTCTTAGAGAGACCAAGGCAGGGTTATTTGGCCTGGCAGAGTTTCGGGCTATTTTAAAGAACTGTCGGAAAGGCTGCCGCAGCCAGAGAATTTTAACCGTAACGCCAATATTCATTAGATGCCGAAGGCCAGTTAATTGGCATTTAACGTAGGTGAGTTTCGTTAATTGAAGTGTACTGAAGCGAGGCTAATGACTTCCATTTAAAAGATAGCAGCCCAAGCGAGACCCTGGTTTTGCGATTTCTGCATCCCCGCATCATTTTTGAGAGGACTTTGTCCTTTGATTCGCTCAGACTACCTTCACAAATGCTGACCCGGCTCAACAAACGGAGGGCTCCACTTACTGCAGTGTGGTGTAGTGGAGAGAGCTTTGGGCTAGGATCTGGGAGACCCGGGTTCGAATCCCTGCTCTGCCATGGAAGCTTGCTGGATGATCTTGGGACAGTCACAAGCAGTGTTCCCTCTAAGCTGAGTTAGTGTGAGCTGGCTCACAGTTTTTTAGCCTCCGGCTCACACATTTTTGTCTTAGCTCAGGAAGGATGGCTCCAGAGTAAGCTAATCTATGCAGTAGGGTTGAGTCATTATCTTGTATATCTATTATCTTTTATATCTACTCAGCCCTACCTCCACCTTCCTGAGTAGATATAAATTACCCGCCTCCCATTTTTCTTCTCACCTGGACACAGAGAGTCCTCCATCTTTCTGTATTATACCTCTGAGGATGCCAGTCACAGCTGCTGGCGCAACGTCAGGTCCTACAGTGCCAAGACCACATCCGGAAAATCTACAACAGCTAATGAACTCCAGCCGTGAAAGCCTTCGGCAACATGTTGCAGCAAGTTAACTTTTTTGAACGTTAATCTGCTCACAATAAGTGAAATGTACCTTCATGAATATATCGTGTCAGATGTGCTTGTAAGTTTGTGAGTAAAATTTGTTAAGTCATTTGTCTTTTTCTTGTTACCAATGGAGTCCGATCACCTTTGTGATTGGTTTGAACAGGT
>NW_015208601.1:0-1528 GCF_001447785.1 Gekko japonicus | reverse complement strand
AGCTTAGAGGGAACACTGGCTGTCACCTGGAAGAAGGGAAAGGCCTGCTCTCTACTCTTCCAGAGGACTACATTTAATGGGCTTCAGCTACAGAAGGGCAGAGTTATGAGAAACGTCCCAACAGTGAGACTCATTTGGCTGGCGTTCTTCAAGCAGAGGTTGAACAGCTATCTGTAGGGAATGCCCCTACTTGGGATTTCCTGTACCGAGCAAAGAACAGATGGCCTACAAGGTCAATTCTTCGATTCTAGGTCAGCGCTGTCATCAAGACCCCTTTCCTCACTGCCATCCAGCAGGTGAGAGAAACGGTGGGGCAGGACAGGGCCCCACATCCTGACCCAAACGTTCTCTGTTCTGTTCCTTGACCAGACAGGATGTCAGAAGCTCACGTAGCCGAAGCATGTCAGAAGGCACGTAGCCCATGGACTAGCTGGAATTTGGGGGTCACATGACTGCAGGTGTGGCCTTCAGAGCTCTAGCCATTCAGATGTTGCACCCATGGCAACTCAACAATTGGACACTCGTATGTCTACTCCAATTGGCTCCTGGCCAGGGCTAATTTGCAACTAGATTGGGGTTTCTAACTTGTCTGATGTTGTAACTGGATCTCAAGGCTAAACTCCTGTGCCTAGCTGGCCACATGCTACCTATGTAAGATTAAGTGCATCTCTGAGCTAGAGTTGCTAATGTGTTAAGTCCCAGAGGCCAGTTAAGAGTCTGAACCTTGCTCTTGGGCTGGAAGGGGACTCTAGTTAAAAAAGGTTCTGGTGGCTTTTGTTCTGAAATCCAGAGAGGATAGCATACCTTTCTGGATTATTGTTTAAGTTATTGTAAAGTGTAGGTTTCCCCCTCATTCCTGGACAGGCATGGGGGCAGAACCCTATACACGAGCAAAGAACAGATGGCCTACAAGGTCAATTCTTCGATTCTAGGTCAGCGCTGTCATCAAGACCCCTTTCCTCACTGCCATCCAGGCGGTGAGAGAAACGGTGGGGCAGGACAGGGCCCCACATCCTGACCCAAACGTTCTCTGTTCTGTTCCTTGACCAGACAGGGGTTAGATGCCGCTAGAGAAGGTTTGCTCTTTGGCCTGCTGCGGTTCTACCAGTAGGTAGTTCCAGGTGGTCAGCTGTGTTGGTCTGAAGCAGTAGAACAAATTTAGAGGTTGGTCTGAAGCAGTAGAATGAATTTAGAGTCCAGTGGCACCTTTAAGACCAACAAAGTACTATTCAAGGTATGAGCTTTCGTGTGCAGGCACACTTTTTCAAAAAAGTGCCCACGAAAGCTCATACCTTGAATAAGCATTTGTCGATCTTAAAGGTGTCACTATGTCAGTAGGTGTTACTGAAGAGTAATGCCAGAGGATGGTGACCATCTGGCATGGCACTTTGCTGTGGCCATCAAGCCCAGTTGTTGCAGGGCGGATGATCGACAGATTAAGGCCAGCCTTGCTGAGACGGGGAACCACTTCATTCAAAAGCATTTTGTAAGCCTCTAGGAAGCCCTGATAGTAGAAAAGACGCAGATC
>NW_015208600.1:0-1546 GCF_001447785.1 Gekko japonicus | reverse complement strand
TGCAGCCACGTGCCCAGAGGAAACCCAAATGCAGGCAAGAGGAGGGGTATTTTTTAAAAAAAATGCTAGGAAAGCAGAGTGAAAGGGAATAAAATGAACCCTGTGTGGTGACCGCTGCCGCTGAAGCAAGGTTCTTTTAGCATGACCAGCCAATGGAATGTCCAGCAGCGGCCAGTCGGAAGCCCTGCTCTGGGCAAAAGCCCCACCTGGCTCCACTGGGTGGGCACCAGGAAAGGTGTCAGCGGGCACCACGTTAGGGACCCCTGCTTTAGGGTAACGTGGCATGGCAAGGGGGGGGGGGGGGGGGGGACGACAAAAAAACCCAACCAGTCTGGGATTGGGAGCAAATATCGATGACTCCTGTTTGAGACAAGACTTTTTTTCTGAATGGGGACTTGTGGGTGATTTCCCGCCATTCCCCTTTCTGCTGTAATGTTTGTGTTCAAATCTCTAGGTGTGACTTTCCTCCCCCTCGGCAGGACTAGGTTTGCTTGGAGTCTTGGTGGGCATCTCTGTGGACGGTGTGTGCCACCACGAGGGACAGTGTGTTGTGGTGGTTACAGTGTTGGACCACACCCGAGGAGCCCCCATCCCCCCCTCCATTTCTTTGTCCCCACCCCAAATCTTAAAAGTGTGACGACTGGGAAACTAGAGTTATCTATTTAGTAGGTCACTTTATTTATTTATATCCTGCCTTTCACCTCCAGTGGGGACCAATGCTCCCTCTAAGCTGTGGAGTCTTGTGAGCAAAAATTCTACTTTCTGAGCTACTGGCATTAAAGTTGTGAGCCAGTTATTTGGCTGCTGCATAAATTAGCTTGCTCTGGAGCCCTCCTTCCTGAGCTAAGACAAAAATGTATGAGCCGGAGGCTAAACAACGATGAGCTACTCACAGTAACTCAGCTTAGAGGGAACGCTGGTGGGGACCCAGAGTGGTTTACAGCGTTCATCTCTTTTTTAGCCTCACAGCAATCCTGCGAGGTAGGTTAGGCGGAGACTGTGTGCCTGGCCCAAGGTCACCCAGCCAGCTTCCGTGGCATGAGTCAGGATTCGAACTAGGGCTTCCCAGACCCTAGTCCAACACTTCAACTACTACGCCATGCTGTCTCTCAGTTATGTGGTATCGACTGTTAAGTGAATGTGGGAGATCTGGTTTCTTTGCTCTCCCGTTCAGACATACCTTGGTGCGCAACTCTCTGTGCATTTTGCCACTCTCCTCTGGCCCTTGCTCTTTAAAGACAGCGTGCGTTTTGCCTCGCTTGGCACTCCGGAGTTTTGTGATGTCGCGCCGGAGTTCCCTGTAGACGGTCTCCATAGCAACATGGCCGCTCCTGGGCGAGGCAGGCTTGATGGCGCGCGTGAGGGCCTTGGACTGCCAGATGGGGAGGAACTGGGTAGAGTCTTTCCTCAATTGCTGGTTTCCCTATTGCAGGGGAGACGTGTCTAGTGGTAAGGGATTGGCTGTCTTTCCACCTGCCTGGCAAAGTCCCTACAAATGAAAAACGCAAGCTCGAGAGGAGGACGCTGGGAGATCTGTGGAGGGCGG
>NW_015208599.1:0-1928 GCF_001447785.1 Gekko japonicus | reverse complement strand
CTCTCCAGGGTCTCAGGTCAAAGTTTTTCATGTCACCTCCTGTCTGGTCCGTTTTAACTGGAGGTGCTGGGGATTGAACCAGGGACCTTCTCCATGCCAAGCAGAAGATCTTCCAATCAGCCACGGCCTACCACCATCTCGGCTGTTTACATGAAGGTACCTTATACTGAACCAGACCCTCGAGTGACCAAGATCAGTAGTGAGATGCAGTTTGGTGTAGTGGTTAGGAGTGCAAGCTCTAATCTGGGAGAACCGGGTTTGATTCCCCGCGCCTCCACATGCAGCTGCTGGTGTGACCTTGGGTCAGTCACAAGTTCTGTCAGAGCTGTTCTCTCAAGAGCAGTCCCCGAGAGAGCTCTCTCAGCCCCACCTCCCTCACAGGGTGTCTGTTGTGGGTAGGGGAAGGGAAAGGAGATTGTGAGCCGCTCTGAGACTCCTCAGGGTAGAGAAGGGTGGGATATAAATCCAATCTCCTCCTCTTCCTCCTCTTCTCCTTCTCCTCTCCAAGGTTTCAGGCTGACGTCTTTCACTCCACCTACTGCCCCATCCTTTTAACAGGAGATGCTGGGGATTGAGCCTTGAACCTGTTGCATGCCAAGCAGATGCTCTACCACTGAGCCACGGCCCCTCCCTAACCTTTCTGATGGTTGAAAACTCCGTGCTCTTGGTGTGATCTGCACCCTCCAAACCTGGAGCTCTGGTTCAAAAAGCTCTGGGATCAATACCTTATGGATAATATCACCCACAAACTCAACATGTCCCTAAGTAAGCCAGTAAAATCTATTTTTGACAAAAAAATGGTCCCCAATACTTGACTTCCTAGGACGTGAGAGATTCGTACCCTCTGGATGGTCGCAGCTACAGCAGTGGCTATGAAGGTTAGTTTTCACCTCTGGTATCAGTCTCATTACAGGGTCCCAGGCAACGGTTCTTATTCTTGTTTTCTCTGAAGCTTCTATTCTATCACTCATCTCCAACACTAGCATATTTAACGATGACCCACTTGACGCTATTTGTTCCTGTATTATGTCTAACCCTTTGACTCGATTGACATTCTAGTACAATACCCTGTGGAGTGCAAATATTACTACGATCTGTTAGCTTAACACGATACCTTGTTTGGAACACAGTTTTATATGTTTAACTTTGTATTTGGCTCTTGTTATACCCACATTGCTATTGTTTTTTTATTGGAGTTGTATGTTTTTATTATTCAGCTAAAACACACAAAGTTATCATTCTTTTCTTCTGTATTATTACATATTTTGTTGAATAAAAATTACAAATAATAATAAAAAAAGAAAACTCAGTGCTCAACTGTTGGCCAGAAAAGCAGACAAGCTGCCATTCTGCCAGCCTGTAAATGATATCAAAAAGGGCTGGATTGGAACAATTCAACAGCTAGAGCAAGTGAATTGTATATTGAGGCTGAAATAAACATATAACTTAGATAAACAATATTTGCATTGTGTCAGTTGCTGTAAAGGTACAATGCGTTCACAAGCTTAAATAATATGAACAAAACAAAACAAAACTCGTACACAATATTTTAAGAGATTTAACACTTCAAGGAGTTGTCAGGTTCACAACATGAAGCTTGCAAGACCACGGGGAGGCGGTAAAAAGAATCCCATTCCTGTGTGCCTTTTGTCAGGTCTTACAACCTCAATTTTTTAAGAAGTGTAGTTTAGGGGCAAGACTAGCTCTGTATTTGTCAGGACTTAGAACATATAGTTGGAAGATGGAATCGTCAGTGGAGTTTCAAAACGTGGTGATAGCCTACGGAAATTCACAGGGAAAAGTAGGATTTGGAGGAAGTGGAAGAGACGGCATTCAGTACCCATCAAGCAACTTTGAAATGTTCTTACAGGAGCTCCTTGGCCATCCTTTATGGACCGACGGCTGACATAGAATCATAGAATGTTAGA
>NW_015208598.1:0-1479 GCF_001447785.1 Gekko japonicus | reverse complement strand
GAGCTTTCTGAAACTGGTAGTGGCTGTGTAGCACATCAGCTCTCAGCACATTGTGTGAGGATGATGATAAATGAAGCCAGAGTAAGATGCTGGTCAAGTATGGAGTCTGCCTAGCACAGCCCGTCTATTTGAATATGTTAGCATATTTAATGATGTGATGT
Source organism: Gekko japonicus (assembly GCF_001447785.1). Taxonomy (NCBI): domain Eukaryota; kingdom Metazoa; phylum Chordata; class Lepidosauria; order Squamata; family Gekkonidae; genus Gekko; species Gekko japonicus. The sequence continues at coordinate 1,318 of NW_015208598.1, read as the reverse complement.
AGATCTGCATAATCAGTTATTTAAATAAATGAGTTAAACCCAATGCTGTTGTCTCGTGTCTTCACTGGAGGTGTCTGGGGATTCCTAAGGTTGCATTGTGATGTAGCACCTCAGACATATTACAAATTGTATCTTAAGTGCTGTTGGAAATGGTCATAGAGACTTTCTTCCTCCATCTCCCAGCTGCTTGATGATCCTGGCCTGAGTCACCTCTACAGCAAGCCTAACCAACAGTTGTCACAGCTACCTCAACAGTACCAGTGCCTTCCTGAGTAGGTCTACCCAGAATCCTACTCAGGTCTTCTCAGTGAGGCTTGTTCCCTGGGGAATATGCCCTTAGAATTGCACTGCATGCATAACTGGAAGGAGTCATTCATGCAGGGGAGTGAAAAGGACAAAAGTGAACACAAATCACTAAAATGTGAAGAAATTTTATTTGTTTATTTATAATTTAAATGTATAGACTGAATACACACAGCTCAGGGTGTGAACAACATAACTATAAAAACAGTAATAGATAATAAAACAATTTAAATAATACACAGATAGCAACAATCTCAGATGTCATTGACACTTGAATTCCAATTATGTTGCTGCCCCATGGAAAGTTAGAAAGAAGGCAGGAAGGAAAGGGAAGTGTGGGGGGGGTACTAGTAGGATGGTACCCATTTCTGTCCTCAAACAAAAGCCTTGCAAGACCTGTGGAACTGCAATAGGTCCTGCAGGGCACAGATTTTGTTCGGCAGAGAGTTCCACCAGGTGGGAGCCAGGGCAGAAAAAGCCCTGGCTCTGCTCAAGGACAGCTGGACTTATTTTGGCCTGGGGAATCACCAATAGATTGTTTCCTACAGAGTGTAATGCTCTTTGGGGGACACACCAGAAGAGACAGTCCTGAAGATAAGTGGGTCCCTGACCACTCAATGCCTTAAAGGTCAATAACAAGACCTTGACTCTGACTTGGTACTCCACCAGAAGCCAATGCAGCTGGTGTAGCATAGGTTGAATGTGTGCTGTCCATGATGTTCCAGTTAGGACCTGTGCTGCCACATTCTGGACCAGTTGGAGTTTCCAGATCAGTTTCAAGGGTAGGACAGCTGCAGCATAGAGCAAGTTGCAGTAGTCTAATCTGGAGGTGTTTGTTGCATGGATTACTGTGGCTAGATCGAGCGAGACAGGAAGGGGGCTAGTTGCCTCACCTGACATAGCTGGAAGAATGCCAGTCTGGCAACATTTGTGATCTGGGCCTCCATTGATAAGGAGGCCCCCAGAACCACACCCAAACTCCTGACAAGGGCATGCCATCAAGAGTAGGGAGTTG
>NW_015208597.1:0-1557 GCF_001447785.1 Gekko japonicus | reverse complement strand
AGGTTCAAATCCCCACTGCTCTGCAGAAGCTCGTTGGTGACTTTGGGCCACTCACAGGGTTGTTGTGAGGATAAAATGGGGAAGGGAGAGGGATGCATGTCTCCCTTAAGCCCCCCGGGACAAAAGGTGGGGTAGAACTAGAGAGGTGGGAGGAGGGAGGAGGGAGATGTGCTTTTAAAAGCAAAGGGGGACCCTTCCCTTTCCATCGCTTACCCCTCTGAAGACCCCTCCCCAAGGGCTGGGCTCTTGTCCATGGTCCCATCCAGCTGAAGCAGAGGGCCTGGAGGGAGGCAATGAGAAGGTGGACGTACAAGACAAAGACCCTGCTGGATCTTGCTCAGCCTCCTGCTTCCCTCAGTGGCCAGCCACAGGTCCTAGAATGCCTGCAAGCAGAAACACCGAGGCTCAGGGGCACTCGGAGCACTTGGGGGACAATATCACAGACTCCCTGGTCACCCCAGGTGGCACAGGAATTGGGCAAGTCCTGTGGTTATTTTTTATAGAATGTTTGGACTGGATGGGAATGATTCCCACTGGGGGCCCATGGGGGCTCTTGGCAGCCCTGCCTAAGCTTTCTATGGAGAGCAACTGGCATTTTGAGGCAGACTGCCCCTGAACATGGAGGTTCCATTGAGCTGATAGCCACTCCCTATTTGTTGCTTTCCTTTTAAAGCCATGTAAGTTGATGGCCATCATGACTTTCCTCAGGTTGTTTGGCCTGCCCTGAATCAGTTGCCCACCAACTTCATTGTGTGCCTCCAAGTGCCAGTTTTTGGGAACGGAGAGAAAAAGTTCTCTGCCGGTCTGCTATCAGCTACAGCTTAACGTGTTTGGCTTAGTTAGTTCCACTGTGCTGCTTTTCATTTGAATATGTGTTAGTTGTTGCTTTGTGTTTTCCCCACTATTTTGTTTGGCCTTTTTCTGCCCCCCTTTTTAACTCAACCACCCTTTCCCTTTTGCAATAAACCTTTCTATAAAGACATTTGTTTTGGCTTCACTTAGTACAATCTATTTCTCCGGGACATTTCTTTCAATCTTTTCCCCATGTGCTCAGCTGCACGGGTTACAAGTTATTTGTTATCACTCTAGAAAGGTGCTGGAAGACTACCTTCTCAGCAGGACAGTCTAGAATGCTCCCAGGAGGTCCTGAGTGGTGGCAGCTGGTTATCAGAGTACTTTCCAGGGAGCCCTTGGTCTAAGGGAGCTTCCCAATAAGGAAAGGCACCATCCCCCCCTTCCTAACATATCACACGCATGCACACACACACCCCTGGTTTGAATCCCCTCTCTGTCGTGGAAGCCTGCTGGGTGACCCTGGGCCAGTCACACTCTCTCAGCCTCACCGAGGGCCGGCTCACCCGCTAGGCGAACTGGGCATTTGCCTAGAGCGTGAGCTGGCCCTTAGGATGCCAAACTGCTCTCCAGCAGGGCGCTGTCTCACCGTTCAGCCCCCTCCCCTTTCTGGCCGACATCGGCGTGGGCTCGCACCATCAGCAGGCAGTGTCTCCTCCTTGCCCCACCGCATCGCGCCCAGGATGGAGCAGCTGCGGTGGCGGA
>NW_015208596.1:0-1565 GCF_001447785.1 Gekko japonicus | reverse complement strand
GCATAAAACAAGTCAGATACAAGCCATGTCGATTTTATAGCTTGTCATTGTCATCGTACTTTGTTTGCCTCATTGGCGTTATTATCATTTAACAGCATTTCTCATAATTTAGAAAATATTTACACTCCATTGAAATGCAGCTGATGCAGCCCCCCCAAAAAAATGTCGAAACAGTTCATTTGTCCATTTATTGGAATTGGTAACATTTGGGGGCATGTCAAGAGGATGAATAAAAGGGGAAAAATGGGGCATCACAAGATCTGATCAAACACTCCCCTACCAACATGATTGATGAAGAGGAGTGAGCAGAAAATTAGAGTCTGCTCAGGTTAGGGACAGAGAGGCTCTAAGGCAGAGGATTCAAACTCATTTGTTATGAGCGTCGGATCTGACATAAATGTCACGTTGTCGGGCCGGGCCATGTGTGCCATAAAACGTAATGCCACTAATGAGCTCCTGCACCTCTTTTTCTACGAAATGACCCCTGGTATAAACTATATAAAGGACAGCAGCTGGTAAGCTCTAAGTTGGTGTATCCTCACCGCACGGCCTTATGGGCTGGGAGAGGGGTGCAGAGGAATACCCACGTAGGCAGGCTAGAGAGGCAGCTGGGCAGGCACTCCCATGTTGCTAGACTGCTGCAGATGAAGCTGTTCTGCCATGATGAAACCACAGTACTCAGTACTCCCAGTACTCCCTCCCTTGCACCAGTTGCTCGTGGGCCACATAAGAGCCCTGGACGGGCCGGTACTGGCCCCCGGGTGTTATGTTTGACACCCCAGCCTAGGTCAAAGGAAAAATAGAGTATAATTTTGTGCAGTGAAGAGGTAGGACAAGGGTGCGATATGGCAAGCATACTTGCAACACTGCCTTCTACCCATATCAACTGTGGCAACAAAATGCTTAAGATTTTTGTGTGCATGATGTGGTGGGGTTTTTTTACATGAACGTTGAAGGGATCATGGGATCATTTTGGCAAAGGATCACTTGATGCCTGTGAATTGTCTTTTTACCTCGCCCAGTACACTTAGGGCTCGTAAATGTGAAATAAACCAAGAAGACTGTGTTCCTCTTTTTTTGATGCACGTCCAATAGGCTTTGTTTCACTGTGAACCTCGGGCACAATAATACACAGCAGAGTCAACAGCTGTCAGGGAGTTCAACTGGAGGGAGAACTGGTTCCTGGAGCTGTCCGCAGAAATGGTAATGCGACTTTGGATAGAAGGGGCGTAGTATTTGTCCCCATTGTAGGGGTAGATATATGCAACCCATTCCAGACCTTTCCCAGGAGGCTGACGGATCCAGTTCCAAAGATTACCGCTTTCAGTGATGGAGACTCCTGTGACTTTACAGACCAGATTGAGATTCTCTCCAGGTCTCAGTGTTCCCCCTCCTGATGACGTCAGCTGAATGTCCGAAAAGGCCCCTTGGGGAAAGAGAACATTGCAATGAATTCAGAGCATCATGCAAGTAGAGGTGTAGCTAAACCAGTTGTTCTGTAATTTTCATAGAGTATATACTTACCTTTCAGAGTCATCACCAAGAAAAATATGAAAAATATAATT
>NW_015208595.1:0-1560 GCF_001447785.1 Gekko japonicus | reverse complement strand
ATGTGACTCAGCAGGGATCTATCTCAACACTGCTGGTCACAGTGGTTCTCAAAGAGCTCTCTCAACCCCACCTACCTCACAGACTGTCTGTTGTGGGGAGAGGAAGGGAAGGAGATTGTCAGTCGCTCTGAGACTCCGGGTGAAGGGTGGGGTATAAATCCAATCTCTTCTTCTTCTTCTCTTCTATATTTCTCTTCCAAAGGGTGTGAAATCAAACATGGCTCTATAGTGGAGCAGCCAGTCCTCAAGCCTGCTTGTTCCTCAGACAGAATGTTCTTCTGGTTGAGCCAATCCCAGAACTTCCAGGATAAATGCCTAGCCTTAAGTTTACTCACTATGCTGAGCAGGCTATTTGGACAGTAGATGTATTGCTTTTCTTGAATATTGGAATAATGGTGGCCAAACCCCAATTGCGGGAGATCTTTGCTGTCTGGTCAATGAGTGTAAAAAGTGTGGCCAGCATTGGCATCCACTATGCAACGTTGGTTTTAATCAGCTCTGGTGGGATCCTGTCCTTCCCTGTGGCCTTCTGTAGCATTAATTGGAGTATTAGCCTCTTTACCAGGCCTCTTCACCAGGCCTCTTCACAAGACTTTTTACTTTGGGGGTCCTTTAAATAAGTCAGGGGCACCCCACACACAACCCCGCACACACACCCCCACAAGCAAGTGCTATAAAACAAAAAAATTGGAAGTCAAGGAGCCTAGTCTGGATGGAAAGTCAGGGGGCGTGATGGTAAATGAGGGGGCTGAGTCCCAAGCGGCCCCACTGTACCTACAGGCCTGCTCTTCTGCTACAATAACTGGGGAATGGGGGGGGGAGATTTCCAAGATAAGTACCTGGTGAAGCATCTTGTTTGGCTGTGCAACACAGAGTGCACGGAAATGAGTCTCCCAAGGCCTCTGTATGAAATCCACCTGTGACAAAGGACCAAAAGAGTGCAGAATCATTGGATCTAAGGAGCCTGGATAATTACAGACCAGACTGTCTTTAACACTTCTCCCTGTTTTTATTAATTAACCATATATATTGGTTTTGCATTTGTAATTCAGGGGGAAGAAATCTAGCATTGCTCTGCCTGTAATGGTTGAACTGTGTTATTAGTTGTTTCTTTGTTCATGATCCTGCCAGAGTTTCAAGACATGAGGCAAGCATCTTGAGTTAACTTCCTTTGCCACCCAAGAGATAGCAGCAAATAGGGTCACATAGCAGGCCCTGATGACTTCATGGCTGTCAGCTTACTGTGTAACTGAGATTCTTTGCCTGTCCTGAGGAAAACTGTGCTATGCTTCTCTACTTTCCTAGTCCATTTAGTTCTTTTATAGCCAGAATCTGGGACCAGTTCTGCACTGAACTTCTCAGATAGATGGGTAGTTTGGTTCTTAATCTTTAATGCCAAGGCAATTGGGTGATGGTCACTATCTTTATGCGTCCCAAGTTTTAAATGGACCATGGAGTCTAATAGTTCACATGAAACCAGGACCGGATCAATGGTCCTGGATCCGTGACCCAACAAGTATGGAAACATGCCAGGAATACCACCCCTGACTGCACCGTTCA
>NW_015208594.1:0-1555 GCF_001447785.1 Gekko japonicus | reverse complement strand
TTTCCACTTGTGCATGAGGAGGAACATTTTCTGCCATTTCCTGCCTCTCATACCATTCCCAAGGTGCTTTTAAGGCTACAGGAAAATGCTTTTGGAAGAAGGAGGCAGAAAAAATCCATTCTGTGAGCAGTGTTCTGGTTGTGGTTCTTTAGAGCCAACCATTTATCTTTCTCCCCCAAAACAGCCTCTTGGTTTTTAAAGCAGACCAGCTATTTCAGAGCAAATGAACAGTCTAGAAGTAAAAATCCTTGAACAATGTACAACATGGAGTAGGAAGGCCTGGCAAAACAACCTTTAGTATGAGAATAGCTCTAATTTGCTGTTTTCATCTGTAACGTGCTGGAAGGCATGACTTGAAAAGGATTTCAAACCTGTTGAGAAATACTTGGAAGCAGGCCCATACCTACCGTGGGGCCCTAGGAGCAACACCCCCTCCCTAACCTGCCCTTCTCCCTCCCCCCACCCCGAGTAGATGGGAGGCTTAGCCTGGCTCAGCCCTTGGCAAGCCTTTCTGGTCCAAGAGAGGCAGCAGCAGGAGACAGCCCTTGCCCACTTCTTCCTCTAGTACATCGCAAATCTACTTGGCTGGCTGCTGGGTGCATCTCGCTTCCTGAGGGACCCAACCCTGCCTGGTGCCTGAGTGCCGGAAGAGCTGCTGCCTGGTCTGGCCTGGGCTAACCGGCCTTCCAGTTGCCTCCAACCTGCTTGTCACTTTGGGTGGTGAGCAAAAGTTTTCGGCAAAGAACAGCCGGGATAGCCAGTGACCCAGACAAAGCCTTGCATAGGCGGCGATCAGGAGGGGGGGTGTACAGCGATGTGCCAGAGGTGTGCCGTGCTCCACCAGCCCTGCTAGGGCTTGGACTAAATAGGTGTGCATGGGTACAGGATGAGCAGAGGGGAGGGGGAGGGCCAAGAAGCTGGTGGGGGGTGCAGCTGAGTGCTGGCATCAGCCTGGAGGGCCATGAGGAGGGCTTCGTCTCCACCTTCCAGGAGAGCCTCCACTCCGTCAGCTGGGACCTGAGGTGAGGAAGCCTGCTGTAGGTGGAAGTTTGGGGCAGGGGGGAGAGAAGGGGGCAGCCAGCGGAGCACCCCCCACGTGCCTATGTCACTTCTGTCACTAGCTATGGGACTGCTTGGAAGATACATCAACAATCATCAATGTCTATATAGAACATTGCCCAGAAACAGAAGAGAATGGGCACATCCACACATTCTCTGTATGCACATTTAGAACATATATACCAAAATTGTAAACAAAAAGGACCCTAAACAATTAAGGTGAAAATCCCAAATATATTCGTCCAGTGTTCCATTTTATAAAAATTGTCATAAAAATACATGGATAAATATACAAAAAAGACAGTTAATAATAAAGAAGTCTAAGAAGCTTTCTTATATTGGTGTCAAGACTGCCAAACAACCATCTCGTTGATTCATACATGACAACAAAGAAAGTATTCAAAATTAATCTTAAGCTTGGGAAACTCAGATAGATAGACAGACAGACAGGATTTTTGTATAATGGATAGGATTTCCATGTTCATTGGTAGGGTCC
>NW_015208593.1:0-1535 GCF_001447785.1 Gekko japonicus | reverse complement strand
TGCTCCTCCTGTTTACCTGTTTGTATTTTTTTTGGTATTCTTTATTGTAAACAGTTCTGAGTCTCCACTGGGAGAAATGCAGGGTATAAATAAATGTATGTGGGTACAAATAGGACACCACAGGACTTAACGCAGGGGCAAGCCTAAGCAGATCTACTCAGATGCAAGTCCCGTGTTACATAGTGGGACTTGCTCAAAGGAAATTGTTCTTAGGATTGCAGCAAAAGTCCCGTCCCCCTCCCCTCCCCTGCCCATCATCTCTCATTTCCTGGGTGCATACACAACTGAATGCTGGGGATATCTACAGGATGGAAAATTTGTGCACAGCTCCCATATCCCTGTCTGACCATCTGTTTATACTCTGGAGCTTACATTGCTGGACTGATCAGAGCAATAATAGACACTGGAGGTGTGCACATTTCCTACCACTATATAAGCAGATTTGTAACAATCCAAAACTGATCTCTAGATTATTCCAACAAAGAAGAACACTGATGGGTTTGCAATTCCATTTTTTTTGCCCTTCCTTTAATAATCACTTTTGTACCTACTCTGTGAAGGAGTCCAGTGTTAACGGTTTTGATTCAACTTGCTTAAACCCTATCACACAGTGGGTCTTTTCAGAAGACATGAATTACACTACCGGGCAATAACTTAGCTATTGTGGGCTGCAGTAGGTAGGAATGATCATGTGATTCTGTGCTTCAAGTCCCTATCAAGTGTAAGTTTACATAGAACATTTGTCCTCACCGTTATGCTGAAAAGCAGCGTCAACCTTGGGGCCAATCCCAGGAAAATCTTCTCTTGTCTTTCTTGGATACCCCCTGTCCATGGATCGACTGTTTTCATCATACCTGGATGACATCAAGTGAGGAGATGAATTCATTCCTATCAGGTACTGAATCTGTAGAGACTTTTTAAGTTGTGAGATAAGCACATAGTCATAAACACTTCCAATGGAAGACACATTTTATGACATTTGGGGGGATTTTAGCTTCGGCACAGAGCATCTTTTCTGCCTTGTTCTTGCAGACATCACAGGAATTTTTGGAACGATGTAGAGATCAGAACAATAGTGTGTATACTATTTATTTATTATTTAATTTATATCCCACCCTCCCTGCCGAAGCAGGCTCAGGGCGGCTTACTACTATTAGTGTATTGCATTGTGGGCTAACATGTAGGATTTCAAAACTCATGCTTCCACAATCACACATGGTTGACCTTGCACTAATGCATCTAGAACCAAAACCTACTTAAAAAAAAAGCCATTCCATTACGTCATGCCAATTGGGATATCAAAGCTATGAGAATGACTTTTAAGTGCAGCTGGTAGTGAAGTTAGTTTTGCAAAGGGAAACACGTTAGTTCTAGATTACAGAATGTAAACATCCCACTGAAAAAAGATCCCATTGTAAATGGGATCCTGTTTTACAATAGGATCCTTTTTTCAATGGGATGTTTTTCAAGGGGATCTTGTTTTACACTCTCTTTGTAGCGCCCCTTCATCCCACTGTATGTAAAATTAGGCCCAA
>NW_015208592.1:0-1522 GCF_001447785.1 Gekko japonicus | reverse complement strand
TCAGTGGTCATCAAACCCATTCATCCAGCCTCGTAAAATCAATGTAGAATCTAGAGCACGGCCTGTGAGTTTTCTCCCAGTGTTGAATGGGAGCCTGAAGTGGTTCTGGTCCAGACTGCTGGCATGGCATACACAGTTTCATCTACTCTTCAATATCTTGGTCGATACAGGGGCCAGAAGCTGGCATCCTTTCTTCTTTTCTTTCCAGTTTGCACATGCCTGCCATTCACAGTAGATAACACTGACCCTCGCTAGGCTAATATTCTCAATCAGTGTAAAGGCAGCTTCACGGGTGTTCACACAGAAATTCAGTGTTCTGTGACTCAAATGCCAGAGATGGACTTGAAGTAAATCAAGCATAAGGGTGATGTCACCTTGAACACACATAAAACTGCCTTACTCTGAATAAGACCATCGGGTCGCCCAGAGGTGCTGCCTTACTCTCGGGTAGCTCCAAGAGTGGGGCACCCCACTTCAGACCTGAACCAGAGACCCACAAAATCAGGCCAAGGAGGGCACTCTTAGTCCGAGCCACAGAGGTAGCCCAAAGCCCTGCAAAAGGGTTTCCATTTCAGGTTGCACAAGGCAGCCCTCGAAGCGATCTCCAGTCTTCCCCCTCCACCCAGCAAAGGTATGTATATGAAACAATAGCAAGTTCCACCAGGTACAGTATCTACATTTCTAAAGTGATTCAGTGGCCACCTGGTGAATAGACCTTCTGTCTCCAGAACTTCACGTAGCCCTTTTGTGTGATACCTATGTCTATGTGAAAATCCTTTGTCTCCACACCTGTCCTTCCTGCTCCCTACTAAAGGATACCCAGACAAACGAATCAAACATTCAAATTATTAACTATCCTTTCTGATGCTGACCAGGGGCCCATTTCCACCTTTTGTCTAAGCCTGGGAACCTATTCAACCTGCCTCGGCAGGACCATCAGTGGTCATCAAAACCATTCATCCAGCTCCAGTACAGCCATCAATGAGCATGAATCTCATCAGCGTTATTGTGCATCCAGACTCTGCACCTCTGGGACTTCATTGGTCATATCTAGTTTTTACTCCTCCTGGTGTCACACCCCCTTGGACCCCTTATTGGTCCAGGAAATCTTTTGTTTTTGCCTGAGACAAGCCCCTCAAGGCCTCACAGTGGTCCGCATTGTTTTCCCATGTCTATATCTACCAAAGCACATGGCCTTGAGTGAGTGTCACTCTGAGTAGAGATGCACCCCCAAACCCCACAGTTTGGGTCCCCTCTCTTTCCAGCAATGGACCCCTTGCCCCCTTCACATCTGGATAGGTACAGTATTACCCCAATTTCCCCACCCCTCTATCTGTCTGCTAACTTCTTTTTGTTTTTTATTGTATGCTTCCAATCCTTGATTTTAGTGTAAATATCTAAATTATTTAAATATCTAAATTATTTTACAATTTTTTAATTGACTCAATCAAGGGTCTAAGGGTGGAAAGATGTGGAAAGAAAGAAACTGTAACTTTAAATGTGTTCTCCAATCCCCACTATG
>NW_015208591.1:0-1536 GCF_001447785.1 Gekko japonicus | reverse complement strand
TTAGAGTCCACACACTTAACCACTACATAAAACTACAGAGTGTCAAGAATGGGGGAATAACTCCCTCAATGCCTTCTCCTGCACCCTCCTCCCTAGCGGCCACGGCAGCGAGACCTGAGTAGCCCACAGCTGCCAGACCACCAATTCTACTCCCGCCCCACCTCCCTGCCGGCGGCAGCGGCAAGACAGTTGCCAGGGCATTCTCTGCGCATGCGGAGGGAATGCTTTTTTACTTTGGGGGGGATTTAAGTATCCCCTGTATAGTTTTTTAAACTTTTCAGATTTTTCTGTACACCTGGGGATTGGCCCGTGTGTGTGGGGAAGTCTCCCTGCCTGCCAAGTGCCCCCGATGTGTGGATTTAGATAATTCTGTATTGAATGATACCCTAAGCAAATCTTTTCAAACCTCCCTCAGGAGCAGCCTGGGTGATAACCTCCTGGTCTCCCGTCCGGGATATAGGGCTTACATACTCGTCAACGAGGAACATCTACTCCACGGCCAATTCGGCACAGCCTGATAACATTCAGAGATGGAAAGTTCATCCTCCAGGTGGTGGCTGGGGATCTCCTGGGATTACAACTCATCTCCAGGCAACAGATAGTCCACCAGGAGGAAACAGCCCCTTTGGAAGGTGGACTCTGTGGCATTATATCCCGCTGAAGTCCCGCCCCTCCCCAAACACCACTCCCCTCAGGCTCCACCCCCACATCGCCAGGTATTTCCCTACCCAGAACTGGCAATCTCCCCAGGCTCCATCCCCCAAATCTCCAGGGATTTCCCCACCTGGAGGTTGCAAACCTACCCGGCACCCCATGCTGGTGGCCAGGGGGATGAGGCAGTCCTGTATTCGCTGCAGCTGCCGTGAGGCTGCAGGGAATTCGAATGAGGTTCAGGGAACCTGGAATCCACTCATTAACAACCCAAGCATGCTGTTAGGCCCCGAGGCATCGTAACATCCACTGTGGTCAAGGAGCGCCGGTTCAAACGCAACCGTTTTCAGCAGAGACCGCTCACTGGTTCGGCTGAGAGACACGCTGAGGCACCAAGAGACATTCATACAGCCTGAAGAGGAGGAATTATTAGGCCTTTCCTGGGAAACTGGACAGGAAGAAGCAATGGGCCCAGAATCAGGAATGAAGCAAGAGGCGTGTCAGTATTTGATCACAGTTGGGCGGTATTATCTCCCTCCTCTGGTATGCCTTTGCTGCTACCCTTATGACACTCTGTTAAAGCATTCTTAGGTTCTGTTTACCGACGGGAAAGGAGGACAACTCAGGCAGAGAGCAGACGGCCACACCATTCCGGAGGTGTAGCAAAACGCCTGCCCGATGCATTCCACTCAACCCCATTTCTTTTGAACAATATGATTGTACTAGTTACGTAACAAGAAATAAAATAATACAAATAAAATAACAAAAAAAAAAATCCATTTGCCGCATGGATACGAAGCGGGCATGAAAGGGGCTCTCTCTCCTTTCCCCTGCTTTCCCCCCATGCAAGCTGTCCTGATCCCTGCCTGCTATCGAGGGCAAGAA
>NW_015208590.1:0-1562 GCF_001447785.1 Gekko japonicus | reverse complement strand
AAGTATGTGTTGGACTGGTAATAATGGGTTTACATTGCAGGTGGGGTGATATCAGCAGGATATTAGGAGAGGCTTTCTAACAATAAGGGCTGTTCAGTGGTGGAATCAATGGCCCGGAGGTGTGGTGGGTTCTCTCCCTCCTTGGAGGCTAGAATGACTTATGCTCAGTACTGGAAACAAGAACGGATACCTGAGATTTGGGAATGGATAAGGAAGTTGCTTTTTATGGCAGAAATGGACAAACTGACAAGAAAACTTAATAATAAAGAAGATGAAGAGTTCTTTACAGACTGGATGGACTTTAAAGGATATTTAGAGAAACATTGGGATGTTAAGAACAATTTGTTTTGCTTTGATAACTATTAAGAATAGAATGAAGAGAGAGTTGAGTAGAAGATGATTATAGTTAAAGGAAATGTTACCTATGAAGTAGAATATAAGAATAAGGTAGTTAAAAAGAAGCTGTTACCTATTAAGTTTTGTTTTGGAGGAAGGAATAGATAAGAAAAAGAGATTTGGTGGGGGTGGGATTACCACGGCAAGCGTGAAGAAGGGGAGGGAAGGGGAAAAGGGGTATAATGGGAATGATGGGATGTTATAATATTGGACATGTTGATATATCCTGATAATAAAATGTTTTTTTAAAAAAAGAGGTATTAGTTGTTGTAGATTTTCTGGGCTGTCTGGCCGTGGTCTTGGCATTATAGGACCTGACGTTTCGCCAGCACCTGTGACTGGTGTCCTCAGAGGTATAACACAGAAAGATGGAGCGCTCTCTACGTCAAGGAGAGAAGAAAAATGGTAGGCAGGTCATTTCTATCTACTCAGGAAGGTGGGGTAGGGCTGAGTCATTATCTTGTAGGAGTTCCACAGGCTGTGAACATGCTAATGGAGGAGCTTTCCTGAGGAGGTTCTTTTGCATATGGTAGTTGGACGATTATTTGTCAGGGATGCTTCGGGTCATCCTGCGTGGTGTGCCAGGGGTCAGACTGGGTGGTCTTGGGGTTGTAGCAGACAGCACAATGAAAGTGTCAGCCCAGTGTGCCGCAGCAGCGAAAAAGACAAACTCGATTTTAGGGATTATTGCTATTATTATCTTGATTCATTCTATTCTATTCTTCCTTCTGTTCTATCCTATCCTCTTCACACATATATTTCATCACAATGAGTATCACCTTCCGGAGTAGATATAAATTACCAGGAGATATAAATTACCCACACAACCTTGACACAGAGAGTACTCCGTCTTTCTGTGTTATACCTCTGAGGATGCCAGTCACAGCTGCTGGCGAAACGTCAGGTCCTACCATGCCAAGACCACGGCCAGACAGCCCGGAAAATCTACAACAGCTAAAGTATCGATGCTGTTTGGCTTAAATAACTGAATTACAAGAACTTCTATTTGGGAGCATTGTCTGATTGGAAGGGAACGTTGTCCAGGAGCTCTACCTAACACTGAACATTGTTGGTACCGTATTTAATGGAAGATGAGCCCACGAAAAAGGGTTATATTGGAAGTCTGTTGCCTTTTTGCTTGAGGAGAGACGTGAACACAACAAACT
>NW_015208589.1:0-1541 GCF_001447785.1 Gekko japonicus | reverse complement strand
CTTATCTTCAAAATACTTTAAGATATGTACATATGATAGCACAGAAATCTAATTTGCTGAGAATATTCACTAATTTTTATTGGTTGGATCCCCTTGGAGAAGTTCAGTGTCATCAGTGGACTCGAGGAGACACCACCATGCTCCTTTTATCCAGACATCAATGACACTGCCTTGTTACTCATAGCTTACATTAACTTGAGAGGGAATGGGAGTGTAATCCCCTCTTCCATTGGAAGAAAGAGACATACACAAGGTTGGGATGGAGATGGGCCAATTTATTATTTTAAGTATTTAATTATTTGCCCATGCTAGTGGAAAGGGCCAACTAACAGTGTGGAATAGGTCAAGCCACCTTGCCCCTGGCATGAGCCATCCTTATGTGGCTCAGACCTGGCCAGCATAGCAGGCTACCACCCTGGAGCTCCAGACACAAAACCTGAGCGGAGGACCTATCCAGGCAGTACCACAGGCAGTCCACATTCATCCACCATGAGTCACACAACCCAAAGCTGCTCCTGACAGATTTATCCCCCAAATTGCGGGAGCTCACTCCATCTCATGGCACTAGGGTCTCAAACTGCCAAGCTACAGACCTTCCGGGGCCCTGTTGATGAAAAAGGCAGCACCAAAAAGGCTGTGCTGGAAATCATGGGACCTGCATAGACAACAACCATGTGGGACAGAGGCCATGTAAGGACAGGAATTGGAAAAGATTGAGGGAAAAAAGAGCTTGGTAGGTGCAAAGCATAGCATTTATATAAATATGTATTCTCCACTTTCCATTTTTCTATGTTTGTATATCCTACCTTTCTTCTCAGAAACCTTTCCTTCTGGGCATGGAACACAAGCATAGCAACAGAACGGCTCCTCCTCCTCCTTTTTCTTGCTGTAACCTGGATGGCAGTTGTCACTACACACAGACAGAGGCCGTGCCTATAAGGAGAAAGTAATTTATTTATTGTATTTTCCTGTGATTGGCTCTTCCATGTATTATTAACAGAATTTTGACTGGAAATGATGGATGTGATCAGAATCCTCATATGTAGAAAATGGGGATGCAATCAGAATCGTATACATTTGGATTGAAGTGCAACCCTATTCAGAACAGGATGGAAAGTTAATTGTGGTTTCAGCTCTACATCTAATCAATACAACTTCTACCTTGTCTGAATTCAGCTTTACTTTGATTGCTCACCTCAAGCTCTTTACCATCTCTAACCATTGACTTAATGTTCTACACACATCCACATAAAATTCTGAATTAAATGGAAAAGTCTGATATAATTTTGTATCATTGTTGAATATTTCAGATTTCCAGGCAACCACTCCCAGCAATTTCAGATAACTATTAAACAGTATGGGACAGAGATGCTGTAGCCCTCAAGCTCAAGGGCTACAGCAGCTGTCCCATAGAACTATCCTCTAAATTTATCCACCATGAAAAATTAGAGCATTGAAAATCAGTGTCCATCTAATTGTGAGAATACCAGAGTAATTGCAAGAGTCTAGCTTAAAAAAAGAAAAAGAAAGAATACTCAGTT
>NW_015208588.1:0-1649 GCF_001447785.1 Gekko japonicus | reverse complement strand
AAGTAAAAGTACTGTACAATTCTGCCCTGGTGAATGCAGTACAGCAAACAAATCCAGGCATGTTCCAAAGTACACACGGGAAGTTGGTTCTTTGACCAACAAAATATTATGCCTGGCACCCATTTGTCCCAATCACAGATTTTAAGGTGTCTACCCAAGTATTTATTATGCTTTTGCCTTATTTCGTTTAATTTATACCGCCCTACAACATCCCTGTTGCTTACCACATTTGCTTGGCTCCAGGGAATTACTAAAAATTCTTGTTGGAATTTAAGGTGCTGCCGGACGCAAAGCTGCAGAACAGAGTTTGAGTCCAGTGGCACTTTAAAACAAAGTTTCATAAGCTATTGTGTGCACACACGCTTCTTCAGACACATTGAAATGGAAGTTACCAGTCCATATGTATAGGTGGAGGGTGAGCGGCAAATCATCATGAGCAGAATAAAAGGTGTTTAACAGACGCAAGGACCAAACTGGAATAGCAAGCTTAGTTTATACAGTCGCCGTTTGTTTGGGTTTAGTACCAAGAGAAAACACAGTGAAGGAAATAAATACATCAATATTGGAGCTAGATGAGCAGATCTTAATTGTGGAATCCTAAGACAAACATGCCTAACCCTCTGAAATTACCTTGCGAGGTTACTGCTAGGATAAGGAAGGGAAGAAAGTATGCATGCCCCCACCCCAAAACAGTGATCAACAGCAAGCAGCCCACAACTGAAGTCAGTGTTTTAGTGTCACCAGAAAAAGCAGCAAAGGGATACAGCCACCCCCTCCTCAACCGGAGGGGGAAGGAAGATAATTAAGTTACCCCTATGGAAAAAGCTGCCAATGAAGCAGGAAACTTTTCATTTCCACACATCCTTAGGAGTCAGGTCTGCAAGGTGACCTCCAGATCAGTACATAAAAATAAAGTTTCACTAAGAAAACGCAAACAAGTTACTTCCCCCGCTTTCCTAGTGGCTATTGTTTCTACTTCCAGCTTCTTTTGTCTCACAGCATCCTTAACTTAAATCAGGACACCACAGAAGCATCTGCTAAATAACTCCGGTGAGTGGCTCGAACTGTCACACCCAAAAGAGGAAACTTGTAACGTTTTACACTGCAGACAGTTCCGTGCACGAGGCACTGGCAAAGGGAGTGACTGCAAGTGAAGGGGACCACTTTCAGCCTGCCTGCCTCCAAATATACAAATGCAATAAAAACACAAGTGCAACAGAAGGTATTATATTATTCTGGGTTCTTAGAGAGCCAGTTTGGTGTAGTGGTTAAGGGCGCAGACTCTAATCTGAGAGAACCGGGTTTGATTCCCCACTGCTCCACCTGCAGCTGCTGCTGTGACCTTGGGTCAGACACAAGTTCTTTCAGAGCTGTTCTCTCATGAGCAGTTTCTGTGAAGAGCTCTCTCAGCCCCACCTACCTCACAGGGTGTCTGTTGTGGGGAGGGGAAGGGAAAGGGGTTGTAAGCCTCTCTGAGACTCCTTCAGGCAGTGAAGGGCAGGGTATAAATCCAACTCTTCTTCTTGCTCTGATTTGAGATGGGCCAACACGGCCGTTTACGGCATTCTTCTAATTTATGTTGCTGTAATGCCACTTTTTGTGTACTCATTTATTTACAGTCTCAGTGAGCCTCAAAGTGGATTACACAG
>NW_015208587.1:0-1548 GCF_001447785.1 Gekko japonicus | reverse complement strand
AAGGGGGACAAGAGAGGTTTAAGCAGACAAAAAGAGGTCGTTGGCAGGAAGGAAGGTAACCCTCTTGGCTCTGTGCAAGATGTTTTAAGGTCTCGGCTGCGAGGGGAGGGGGTGGGCTCAAGCGGATTATCAGGTAGCCCGACCCCAAAGGTCAGTGATTGGTGATGATGTCAATATTCAAACTATCGATTAACTAGAGGGGAGGTGTCTGGGCGGAGCGGGGATACGTGCCGAGTCACCCGTAGCGCTGACGTGCTGGTTGCTATGTGTAATGGATCCTCTATAGATGGTCTGGCACGGGAGGACTTAAGCTTGTTAGATGTAGACATTCGGTCTGGGCTAGGCTTGATTAGCTTCGGGGTGGTGATCAACCTTAATGTTTGCATACATAAAGAGCTTAACGACTCCGGAGACTTTGCTAGCTAGGTGATAATCATCCTATGCAGCTGGCATTATCTTTGCCTGTCCCCTGGTTGAACCCAGTGCTTCTCAGTCTCTTCACTAGCCCTTGCTGTGTCAAGCATATGTCCATAAGCATAACTCATAACATAGTCCAAAATGGATGCCGTTGGTAACATATTTCCCCCCTTTGAGGATGGAACGACGTGAGGAGAGATGTCCTCATATACACATAGGCTTACACCGGATTGCGGGAACGCTTGCAGTCATCGGGCGCAGGTCGCTGTCATCAGGCACACTATGCTGTCATCTGGAGTTCCCACTCCGCCTTCAGGACACCCTGACTACACTATGGAGGAGGGATGTGTGTGAGTGTGCGCAACTCTAACCTGAGCCAAATTGGTTTTGGCTGGAATTGGCATGCAAGCGCCATAGGTAAATACTTTAAAACGGTTAAAAACATGGTGCATTAAAATTGTAAAGGTATATACAAATAATTCAGAACATGGTTATGTAATTTTTACTTGGCATATCATTATACACACATTAACTTTAACTTTATTCATAACATAAAAAGAAAACATGCAGCAACTTTTATTATTAAGTAGAAAGAACATTCAATAAGACAATATAATGTTTTATGGTGCTGAGTTGTTTCTTATGGCATTATTGACGTGTCGTTGTAAATGATTGGTTACATTCTTAATGGAGTTTGCAACTGTAGTTAGGTTTAAATGTTCCATGTAGATCAAGGCACCAAGCGTAAAAACAGTAAGGCATAGTAACAGTATATACAGGATCCTTCGGTGACGGGATCCGCTGGCAACATTCTCCTTCACAGGATGAGGCTTGCGAGAGAAGACGGGGGTACTCCTTTTTTTTTTTTTTAATATAAATTTTTATTGGTTTTTTACCCTTATAAACCCATATTGTGAATACATACATCGTAGGCAACAAGAATACATCATATATACCTAACCATCAATTTTTTTTTCCCCAGCAACACAGAAAGATCCTATCATTTCTTTAACATACAAGCAAATAAACCCTTCTCAATGGACATACAATCCCAGCCTATCTGCGTTGAAAATTAATTCTATTAACTATGCAATGTTTGTTGAAAAATTTTTTCCCTATTAAAAATTCCAT
>NW_015208586.1:0-1713 GCF_001447785.1 Gekko japonicus | reverse complement strand
ACATTGGACCCCAGGCTCAAAAAGGTTGGGGACCTGTGATCTAGAGGGATGTTTCTATAACCCCTTTTCCTAGTGCCTTATAGGCTATTAGGCAGGCCTTGTTCCCTCAAGCAGAATTATAGGGAATGCTGTAGAAACCCTGGGAAGCAGTCTGCCTGTTGGCTTAAATCCTAATGCTTCAGCTGAGCTGGGCTCTGCATCAGGCTATTATGAGTTGCATTTGATGTACATTAATGTAAATGCAAATGGGATTTGGTATAATCAATATTCCCAGGTTGATTGCTTCTGTGTTGCCACTTCCTTAGTCCAACCCCCTAAAAAAATTATATATTTTTTTTTTGCCAGCTGCAGCAACTGGCCCTAATATTAGCCTGAAAATACACTTTGCCTTTTAAACATCACTGAGTGTATATTTCCAGCACAAATAATTTTAATCAGGCAAATTCACATGCAGATTACAGCAGCCCAAGCCAAGCCTTGTTATCATTATTGACCAGAACTATGAATAATATTCCAAATATAGCTGGTGTGCTTCTTGGGGCTCTACATTAACTTAAAAAAAATATTAACAGGCACTTGATTTGAATAACTGCAGGGTTTTTATGCTGCCAATATAAAGTGTCCGCAGCTTCTTTCTCCCAGTATGACTTGGTGCAACCTGTCATTTTTACAGTGGGCACAACCTAGCCTAACTACGTTTACTTCCCAAAACACCGTTTGAAGACAGTAATGTATTGCAGATGGTGTTTCTACTATACTCACAATCAGCAACATTATTTTCTACTTCCTGCCCTCAATTTTCTTTTTTCTTTTTTTGTAATTTAACTGTGAGCCTTCAGAAATGTTCTGGGAAATACCTAACTTAGCTCAGGGAACAGAGAAACAAAGCAAACTGGAGAGAGATGCCCTTTTCCCCCTTTGGCTTATTCTTCAGATCATGGATGCATTCAAGCAATATCACAAATGAAGTTAGGGTACCTGCTGGTAAGTGTGGAACAGCTTGCCCTGATGGCTCCTTGTTTTCCACCGACAGCAATAAATTCCATTTGTTCACTGTGTTCACAGGACAAGGACTAGGGTTACCATCCTCCAGGTGGGGCTGGGAGATCTCCCAGAATTACAACTGATCTCCAGATAAGTTTCCCTGGAGAAAATGGCTGTTTTGTAGGATGGACTTTGTGGCATTATACCCTGCTGAGGTCCCTCCTCTTCCCAAATCCCACCCGCCCCAGGCTCCATTCCCAAATCTTCAGGAATTTCTCTGACTGGAGCAGGCAACCCTAGATCAGCCTCCCAAAATGGCTGCCATAGCATATGGAGCCAACCACAAAATGGCTGCCACCCAAGGCATAGCCAAACTACAAAATGTCAGGGAGTGAAGTTATATGGAACTTTAATGAGAATTCCCCAGCATTCCAGGCAGGATCTCTGTTTAATGCGATGCCTTTTCATTTGTACAGCCAATCACAAGTCATACTGGGCAAAAAGCCTCACCAGGCCCAACCTACTTTCTAAAATCATTTGATGGACGCCAGAAAAGGTGCTGGTGGGTGCCATGTTGAGGACCCCCGAGTTAGCTCATTATTTTGTGATTTTTTGTGGTTGGTCCGAATAAAGGTACTTTATTGCCATTTGGACTATTTCTTTAGAGAGCCTTAGAGTGGCTTGCAAAATGTTTTTAAAGGGTAGGATCCACAGTATGGTGTGTAGCAG
>NW_015208585.1:0-1568 GCF_001447785.1 Gekko japonicus | reverse complement strand
CAACCAAAAGCACAGGAAAAGTCCTTAATCAGAACCTGAAAGTGCTGCTCATGTCCCTTAGCAACCAAAGACATGGACACCATCTTCATCACCAAGGCCCACAGAAACATCCTCTACCTCTTCGTCTAGCTGGAGGCTGCCAAAGGAATACTTGTTCCTAGCCAGGGGAGAAGAATTCAGCACTATGGGATTCCCAAACACAAGAGGGTGAGTGAAAGGATTAACCATTTCTGAATCAGAATCACTAGACTCTGTCCCACTGCTCGTAGAACCTTCCATCATTTGGACAGTAGACATATGGTCCATCATGCCCCGGGCATACAACGTTTGCATAACTGGACTTTGCTTTGATTGTCCAATGGACGGCACACCATTTGCCATACTCTTGCCTTCTAAAGGGACCCCCGTGAAGTATCTGTCTGGCCTACCTTCTTGACCAGGAGTTGAAGTCATTTGGCTCAAGATAAATGGATCTGTATCAGATCTGTTACATACGTTCTGAATCATTTGCATATGGGGCTTCTGCAAGACTGGGGAACACTTCATATAACCACGGCAGGGATATGCACAAATGTCATCACTGTCAGTCCTAGCCTTGCAGTTGCGCCCATTTTCAGAGATACAGCTCTGGGAACCTGCTCTGCCGAAACTCATGTGAGGACTGGATCCTTTGCTACTGGAAGGCAAGGGTGTGGCCAATGGACTACGGATATCTGGACCCCTGAACATTTCATCAATCAGAGTGCTGTGCCGTGGGATTCTGGGGCTCCCACCAACATAGAAGGACATACTTGTAGAGCTGCTGTCAGTACAGTCTTGGGTGGTCTGGCGGGATGACTTTACAGAGGTGGCCGAGGAATCCCTATACCTGTTACGTTTTTCATCTCTACAGTCAACATAGGCACCACTGGTCGAATCACCCTCATAATTGTCATTTGTTTGGGAATGTGACCGGGATATTTGCTCTCTGAGGAGGTCATACTCGCTATCTACATCACTGCAGTCAATGAAAGGAATTGAGGTGTTACTGCCACGAGCAGCTCGGGATGCAGGACCTGTGCTCGGCTGCTGGGCCTGAGGTCTACTGTGCTGGGGTCTGTCCTTGACGACCTCCTCCTCTTCCTCCATTGTTGCTATCACCGCACCGTCCAGCCTCCTTCCTTCCTTTGGGCTCTTCTTTAGGGAAGGGCTTGCCCGCCGCCCGCCGTCTTCCACTGAAACTTTCAGTTCTTTCCCCTGCCAGATGCTCTGAACCACCGGGGAATCGGCATCGTCACCATATGTAAAACTAGAGTTCTAGAACAAGAAAAGGTGGGAAAGGGGAAACGTTAAGGCAGAATGGGGGCTAGAAGGCAAATCAGGGAGCACAACAGCTTTGATAAACACGAGGCAGAACGGACTGCTCTCGCCCTTGACAGCACAGTTGATTGAAACCTCTCAACCCCAGAAGAGGCAACAGTTCCTCTGACTTCTTAGAACAGTGGCTACGCAGCAAGGAATGCTCTTCGCAGAAAAGACAAATTTCGTGTACAGAGTTGCTGAATTCCCATGATCTGAGCAGACACTGA
>NW_015208584.1:0-1507 GCF_001447785.1 Gekko japonicus | reverse complement strand
ATTGGCTTCTCTTATGTTCTTATGCAGCCTGGCACTCTCATCTGGCTCTATCTACTGTTTTGCTAGGTAGCCATAAACTGGAACATTAATAATCAATGGGAAATTACATATCCTAGAGACAGGAAATGCTAAAATGGCTGATAGGCATAAATCTTTAAACTTTTTGCACTATTTCCTTCTTTCTGCTTAGTAAAGAATATTGAAACTTCAAGGGTATCCTTTATAAATAAAGGAAAATGTTGGCTTAAGTTTAATTCCTACTTACCTTGAAAATCAATGCTATCCAGGCTCATTCCCCCCCCAACTTTGTTTAAAGACAGGTGTGATGGACTGCACTTTTAAGAAGTTTAGAAGTGCTGTACAAACCAGCAAAGGACTGTGAAGAGTTAATCCTTCACAGAAGCAGAGAGTCTTGAGTGACAGGGTGCTCCAAGTAATTTGATTGGTTAGCATCAGTTGAGCAGAGATAGACTTGAGAGCTGTATGCTGAGGAGAGATTCAGTCAGATTTCTGCCTTGCCTGAGTTGGATCTGATTTCAGCCTTGGCTGAAAGCAGTTTACCACAGACAAAGAATTGGGGGGAAGTTGGCAAGGAAGTTTGGGAAGTAGATGAAGACTCCCATTTGGGCCAACTTCTTCTAGAGAAAGAAGAAAATTCCATACCTAGTCAAACAGGGAGTTAACTCTGAAAAGTGCAGACATCCCTCATTTGGTGTTGTTAGAAACTGCCTTTAGAGATCGTAATAATCAGTTAAAAACTCAAGGCAAGTACTAGTGTTTCAAGAAAAGGGGTTTGTGTACTGAAGTGTACCAGCCTTTTGGAAACCGAAACTGTCAGAGAATATTCAAAGAAAGTGTACTGGAGTGTTTGGGAAAACACTGGAACAAAAGCCTCTCAACATAAAGATTTAAGTAACTGTGAATAGCTTAGGAAACTCTCATTAGTCTGAAACAGAAGAACTAATATTTTGTTATTTTTAAATTTCAAAAAGCCTCACGTGCTACTTAAGTTGTTTAAGTTAAAGCGGGTTCCTGATCCTTCTCTCAGGTTCATAGGCTGAGCCAACAGCCAAAATATCGTACTGTGACCAGGTGAGACAGGCAGAGTTCTTCAGCAAATAAGAAAACACATTGCTAGGGTGGGTCAGTCAGTAAAGGGAAAGAACAATGGAGGGGAAATCTTGCCTCTGAGGGAGGGAAGTGGATGGGGCCATCATAACAAGATTCACAGGAACCTCAGTTCTTCATGCTTGAAATGAGATTCTCTAATGGTAACATGGTGGATGCTTGGGATGATGTGAACTTCTTCTGGACTTCCTAACCTGTATATGTTTAGATTAGAAAGAGGTAAAAATGCTGATTGAACTGTCTCTAAGTCAGTTGAACACAGATAGAGGGAGACCGATGAAACAGTTTGTTATGTTTTTTGCCCATTTTATGTATTCTTATTTTATTTTGGGTTTCCACCCCTACAGTTATGTGTGTGTGTGTGTGTATGAGAGGGGGG
>NW_015208583.1:0-1801 GCF_001447785.1 Gekko japonicus | reverse complement strand
TTTTTTAATTGATTTATATATTTCAATTACAACCTGGCTTTTTTTGCAACTAACATCATTCTCCTGTCTTCCATTTTATTCCCATCAAAATTTTGTAAAGTAGTGCTGGTTTGGAATGTGTGACTGGCCCATGGTGACCCAACAAGCTGCAATGGGAGAATGGGGATTTGAACAGGGCCTTCTAAGTCCTACGTCAAAACTCAAACCACCACACCAATGAGATCCCGCCTATGCTTGAAAGGGTGTCACTTTGCTCAGGATTGGGCTGCAGATCTCTTACCCTTCTGATCAGAAATCTTCCCTTCTGGGCATGGTCTGCAGTCATAGCAGCAGAATGGCTCCCCCTCCTTCATTTTCTTCCTAGAACCTGGATGGCAACTTTCACTGCAGACAGAAAGGGGCTGTGTCTAATGTACAAGTGAGGCAGAAAAACTGACTAAGTATTGGATTTAAAATAACATTAAGTTTGTTTCTTCAAATTGTTAATGGTCAATAGCCTAGGACATTCCCTTCTCATCTGTGGATTGTGTGTGTGTGTTTGCTTCATTCACCACCCAATTCCTTATGTTAAATTACTTTTTCTGGGTTGTTACACATTATCAGGGGTCATTTCCTGCAGGAGCGCACAGGAGCGGAGCTCCGGCAGTAAAGAGCCCAGGGGGCGGGCACATGCAACAAGCCCCACCCCCTGCTCCCAGCAGCCCTCAGTCAGAGCAAGAAGCAGCCGGGTAAGTTGCAGAGCCCCCCCTGTCCCCCCGGCCCAAAACAGTCCAGTGGCACCTTTAAGACCAAGTTTTGTTCAGGTACAGGCTCTCCCTCCTCTGCGAGGACAGATCTGCACGCGACCCCCCCCCCCCAGTAGCTAGCAATCCAAAACAGTCCAGTGGAGCCTGAACGGTGGGTGTTGCCTTCTGACACACTTCTGTTGATGTCAGGGGTGTGGCATATGCAAATAATTTATGCTAATGAATTATGCTAATGAACTCCTGCACCTCTTTTTCTACGAAATGACCCCTGCACATTCTGGACAAGATGAAAGATTACATTCTCAATCTTCATCGGATCTGAGTTTGGAGGGGCAGGGTCGCCAGCTCTGGGTTTCAAAATCCCCGGATAATTGAGGGATGGTACATAGGGAGGATGAAGTGAGGGAGAGCACTTAGGGTGCATGATGCTATAGATTTGCGCTTGGAAGATACCATTTTCTTCAGGGGAACTGATTCCTGTAATCTAGAGATTGGTTGTAATCTCAGGAGAACTCTCGGGAAAACTCTAGGCTACTTCTTGAGTTTGATTAACCCTATATAAGGAGTTAACATGTTTGGCTGTCCTTTATTTTTTTAAAAAGGGCACATGAGAAGGTATTATGCCAGAGAGAGATCTCCATCACGCTTCTGTTCCAGTCACAACTTTGTTGTGTAATATGACAAGTACCTTCATTAAAACAACGAAATACAACCTTTGGGTTGTCTGAAGCTTTTTTTTTTACTCTATCTCACCCAATTCTTACTACAGTTCCCTGCCAGGTGTCCCAGAACCTCCCACATTTGCTTAACAAGGAAAGAAGACATTAAGAGAGGAGAAGGGGGGGGGGGGGGGAAGAGATGGGGGAAACCCTTTCTTGCCCTCTCTTAATTAACCCACAGTTATTATTCCTCCTGTTACATGGTATCAAATGAGTGTTTGCTCTTGACATTGTTCTCTTTTTTAAAGCAATGAGGTAACAAAGTACATGTTAGTATAACATACTTTTTGGTGGAACTTTTCCCAGGTTACCTTGTTAAACCAGCTGTTCCATGTG
>NW_015208582.1:0-1653 GCF_001447785.1 Gekko japonicus | reverse complement strand
GCCTGCATGTCGCCATAAACCAGAAGCTCATTATTGTTTGTTTAGATATCCAAAGTCTAAATATCCTAAGTTTGACTGACATAAAATTAACAATATAAACGTAATTTAGCATGGCGCTGTAGTTTTTGAGGATCTCTTTGGTTTAGCAGGAGCCAAAATGGGGTTTTGGGAAGCAGTGCCATGCAACAATACAATATCACGTCCGGTTGTACCTGGAAGTGACACTGTAACATTCTAGGAATTCCCCAAATTTCTATGGTTTACCATATATGAATTCCTAGACCATTGTGATGTCACATTCAAGTGTTCAGCTGGAAGTGATGTTGTATGTGCCAGGCTTCAGCTATGTTTGTAGAAGAAGAAGAGATTGGATTTATATCCCACCCTTCACTACCCAGAGGAGTCTCAGAGTGGCCTACAATCCCTTCCCCTTCCCCTCCCCACAACAGACACCCTGTGAGGTAGGTGGGACTGAGAGAGCTCTCCCGAGACCTGCCCTTGAGAGAACAGCTCTGAAAGAACTTATGACTGTCCCAAGGTCACACCAGCAGCTGCACGTGGAGGAGTGGGGATTCAAACCTGGTTCTCTCAGATTAGAGTCCGTGCTCCTAACCACTACACCAAACTGGCTCTGGAGATCAGTTGTGATCTTGGGAGGTCTCCACCCACCACCTGGAGGTTGGTTGCAAAGATGTTTACTGTAGTAATTCTGTAGAAATTTTTCTTCTATAATCGCTCACACGCAACGAATACTGCGCACTGAAAACAATCTGTTTCACACTATCTGCTT
The DNA here is from genome assembly GCF_001447785.1 of Gekko japonicus. Classification (NCBI taxonomy): domain Eukaryota; kingdom Metazoa; phylum Chordata; class Lepidosauria; order Squamata; family Gekkonidae; genus Gekko; species Gekko japonicus. Next base: position 863 of record NW_015208582.1, on the reverse strand, counting down.
TATCTGAGCGTGTAGCAATCCCAGTTCTTATCAATTACTACTTATCAACTCTTGAAGGTAACATTCCATGTTGACTCTGTAATCACAGAACCGAGCTCTGAGCCCAAGATAAAGCAAACATTGTGAAACAGATTGTTTTCAGTGCGCAGTACTCGTTGCATGTGAGTGATTATAGAATAGAATTTTCTACAGAATTACCACAGTAAACGTTTTTGCAACTTATCTTTATTGACTCTCCATTATTTTTGTCACGGATGTTGTTTTTGGTATTCCACGTTCTCCCGTGATCTTTCATGTTTGGCTTCTACCACCTGGATGTTGGCAACCCTAACACCCTGAGCTCACCCTACAGGCCTCCCACAATTTCCCGACCCCCCCGAACCTGGAGACAGTGGGCATGTCTGCTGTGGGCAGTTGTGGCAGTCAAGCCCGGCTTGCTCGCTTGCCAAACCCACCAGCTGCAACGTTCGCCGCATCCCTCCTTCTAGCAGGACTGAAGCCCGTTTTCCAGGAGAGACTTTTCCGGGGCCCAATGTCATTTTCTAAGCCCAGTTTTGGGGGAATTTTTTGTTTGTTATGTCAAAATACGGTTTGTCAAGGAGTGAGAACCTTTGCAAGTCTCGGCTGCCCCCACACAAATCAAAAGCATTCCTCTGCTTTTCATCCGTGATCCGCACACTTTCTTCAGCTCGCTGGCCGAAAGTTCCCCAAGGCGATCTGAAGACTCCGGGGGACTGTGTGGTTTCTACACCAGCCACTGCCTACGGCTCAAAGAAGCTCCAGATCCTCAGGGGATCACAGGAGATGTGAGATTGGACTCTTCTGAAAAGCTCCTCCACCTACAGGGGCGAAAGCTCAGACTT
>NW_015208581.1:0-1652 GCF_001447785.1 Gekko japonicus | reverse complement strand
ATCCTAGTTATTTTCCAAATCCCAATATCCTACCAATATTCGGATTTGGAAATATTGAGAAATATCTCTCTACTGTGATTCCACAAGTAATATAATTACAAAGAGCACTTCTGTGTTCCTCTTCATACACCCTTCCCACTTTTAGCTTAAGAGAGGCTAGCAGGCCAGGACAGACAGTTACCCTAATTGCCTGGGTAGGAACAGATCCACTCAGAAAAATGTAGAATACACATCTATCAGACCATTCTAATGAAACAGACAAACTCCTTTTAAATTCAAAGTCTTTGCCACATTAGATTCTACAACAACCATATTAACAAGGTCAAAGCAGACACATTGGGGGGGGGGGTGGGGGGGGGGGTTTCCTGTGCCACTTGTGAAAAATGCCTGAAGTATATTAAGAGACAGTTTCAGCTTACTGTTCTTAATTGAGACCGCACTTCATCTAGCTTTCAAGATGCCTGTGAACACAGAATTTCTTCCAGACAAAGTAGCTAAATAGGGGGGGAAATGGTCCCTTTCAACAACACACTTCTGCAGACAGGTGCACACGGTTAACATAATCCATCCTTAAACCATAGTTTAAAAAACAGAACAGGGAAGCACCACGAGATCACAGGCTTCCTCCTCCATGCTTCTCCCTTCTTGAGAACTATGCACATGTTGCCAGCCACGATTATGTCAACAACGACATTAATCATCAGCAACACAACCAGGATGTGCTCTTAATCATGGTTAACACTCTTGAATTAACATATAAATCACCGTAAAAGCGGGCAGCACATATATCATATCCTGGAAAGGATGAGGTTAAGGGGACATCACATGGGAAAGGAGCCGATTCCCAATCCCTATAATAATAGATCAAGCATCATAGTTGTGGTAGCCATGGAACAAGTCCTTTACCCTCTCTGAATTTCAAGTTCCCCTTTTTTCTTCCCACATACTAATCTCTGTTGTGCTCAGAATGGAAGCAGCAGTCGTCTTGAATCTTGAAAAGATAACCAACACTACAGATGCCTTCTCTGTTCACCGTGCATCCTAAAGCTGAATGTTCGTGAAATAATTATGTTATTTCATACCTGTTACCAGAAATGTTTGCTGGCAGGTTCCTATTGATAAAGTAAGGATAGGAGCAGTGTTCCCTCTAAGCTGAGTTAGTGTGAGCTAGCTCACAGTTTTGTATTTATTTATTTATTAGGCTTATATCCCGCCCTTCCACCTGGGCTCAAATAAAACAATCAGATTATATTATACATTTAAAATCGGTGCTCACAACAATATATCATACAAGACGGGGACTACAGTGCAATGTTTCAGAGGTACTGCTGTCACTTCTTGATCGGTTTACGCTGCCCGTTCTCCATTCCCAAGGCCAGTTCGCATCGCCAGAGATGGCAACATGATGGTGGTACAGTGACGGTGGCGGCTCCTACTCGAAAGCCTGGTGGAAGAGCTCCGTCTTGCAGGCCCTGTGGAACTGCATAAGGTCCCGCAGGGCCCTGATCTCCTCCGGGAGCTCGCTCCACCAGATAGGAGCCGCCACCGAAAAAGCCCTGGCCCTAGTCGCAGCATATTTAACATCTCTCAGGGCTGGAGCGGCCAGCAGATGTTTTGCCCGCAACCGTAGTGCCCTTGGGGGAACATAAGGG
>NW_015208580.1:0-1581 GCF_001447785.1 Gekko japonicus | reverse complement strand
AATGTCTCTTGCCTTAAAAATGAGTCTAGATCACCACCTAGTGTTTCTGTTGTAGTTGTTGTTCAGTCGCACAGTCGAGTCCGACTCTTCGTGACCCCATGGACCACATCAAGCCAGGCCCTCCTGTCTTCCGCTGTCCCCCGGAGTTTGCTTAATTTCATGTTCATTGCATCGATAAGACACATATTGCTAAGAGGGCTAGAATGTCTCACTGCCAGACAATCTTCGGATCTCCCGGCTATTCTGCACACAATGCCATACACCAACAATAAATTTCTACCTAGGATGGTACTAACTGGAAGCTTTAGATGATGGTGGTGGTGAAATGAATACAATTCAGCCATGTTTATTGGGAGTTAGGGGTGCTAACCTCTGGGTGGAGGCTGATTTCCCAGAATTACAAGTGATCTCCAGGCAACAGAGATTAGTTTCCTTGGGGGGGAAATGGCAACTTTGGAGGGTGGACTCAGCATATCCTGATGAGGTCTCTCCCCTCCCCCAACCCCAGCCTCCACCTGCAAATCTTCCAGTATTTTCCAAACAGGAGTTGGCAGCCGTGCTATTAGTGGATAAGCTTGAGTAAATCTCTTGTCCAATTAAGAGATAGGCCAATACCTTGGTGATAAAACACATGCCTTCCACAAATGCTGAAATTCATGATTCCATCCCTCGCGACTTTAGTTTGGAGGACCTCAGGGAATAGGGCTGAGAAGATATTTGTCTGAGACCGTGGAGAACTCTTACTGGTTTGAGGAGACAGGATTGGTTGCTAAAGAGTGTGCTTTTCAGACAAAGATGAGACCCGTTGCTGATATGGCAAGATCACTTCAAGTAATTACCTGGAAGCAACAACACAGGCCCCCCTGTATTTGTGAATTCCCTGCATTGTGCATGGGGTTGGACTTGATGACCCTGGAGTTCCCTTCCAACTCTATGAGTCTATGGTTCCAAGACAGAGAAAGACTGGCTCAAGGTCACCCATGTCACTTCATTTTTTATTTTATTTTTTGCCATCAAGTCATTGCTGACCTATGGTGACCCTGTAGGTTTTTCAAGATAAGAGACCTTCAGAGCTGGTTTGCCGTTGCCTGTCTCTGCGTCACAACCCTGGTATCCTTTGGTGATCTCCCATCCAAATACTAGGCAGGGCTGGAGTTGCCAGGTCCCCTTTGACAGTCTGTGGGGGATGGAGAGTGGACTTACTGGGATTAGGGAGTTTTTGCTCAAATACAAGTGTGTCCACACAGCATTGCAGATGTGATGACATCACTTCCAGTTTCAGTGACACTCCCCCCACACACACACACATCACCACTGCTAGTAACCCCAGGCATCCTTGGCGGTCTCCCATCCAAGTACGTTTTAATCACTTGCTGTGTAAAGAAGTATTTCCTTTTATCCATCCTGAAGTACATCAAGTAACTCAGATTTATCACCCTCCAATAAAATCATCTGTGATGCAAAAAAAAATCACCCCCAAAATTACTGAATTCTCTATTTCCCCTCTCATAAAGCAGCTGAAGTGGAACATTTTCCACTGGGCAAAAAAGGCAAGAAGGTAATAACACTCAGGCTAGCTCG
>NW_015208579.1:0-1981 GCF_001447785.1 Gekko japonicus | reverse complement strand
TACCCTGTGAGGTAGATGGGGTTGAGAGATCTCTTTAGAGAAACGACTTTTTTTCAAGAACAGCTCTTATCAGAACTATGACTTGCCCAAGGTCATCCAGCCATGTGCAAGTGGAGGAGTGGGGAATCAAACCCGGTTCTCCCAGTTTAGAGTCAGCGCACTTGACCACTACACCAAACTGGCTCTCTACACCAAACTGGCCCTCACACAAGAGCCAACCAGTTCTTCTGGAGAGTCAACAACAGGGCATAGAGGCCGAGGCCTTCGTAAGAACATCAGAAGACCCCTGTTGGATTAGACCAGTGGTCCCTCTAGTCCAGCATCCCATCTCACCTGGTATTCCATCTCACCTGGTATTTTTGGACACTGTGTGACACAGAGTGTTGGACTAGATGGGCCATTGGCCTGATCCGACATTGGCTTCTCTTATGTTCTCACACAGGGGCCAACCAGTTCCTCTGGAGGGCCAACGACAGGTCATAGAGGAAGAGGCCTTCATAAGAAGAGCCCTGCTGGATCAGACCAGTGGTCCGCTACCCTGTGAGACAAGATGCTGGATGAGATGGACCAAAGGTTCTGGTCCAGCAGGGCTCTTCTGATGTTCTTTTGTTCACCCTGAAAAACAACCATTCCCCCCCCCCCTCCGGGAACCCTGTTGCCTGGAGATCAGCCATCATTCTGGGAGGTCTCCAGGCCCCACCTGGAACCTGGCAACCCTAAATAGCAGCTGGCTCTCCATGCAATGCGGACTGCCAACAAAAGTCCGCATGGTCAAAGCAATTGTATTCCCAGTAGTCATGTATGGCTGCGAGAGTTGGACTCTAAGGAAGGCCGAGCACCGAAGAATAGATTCTTTTAAACTATGGTGCTGGAGAAGACTCTTGAGAGTCCCTTGGACTGCAAGAAGATCAAATCAGTCAATCCTAAAAGAAATCAACCCTGACTGTTCCCTGGAAGGCCAGATAATGAAACCGAAGCTCAAATACTTTGGCCACCCAATGAGAAGGGAGCACTCACTGGAGAAGACCCTGATGCTGGGAAAGATTGAAGGTCAAAGAAGACAGTGACGGCAAAGGATGGGACAGGAGAGAGACAGGAATCCTAGAAAAAACCAATTGGGAGGCAATTGCGTGTAAATAGCCTATCCTTGGGAGTGGGGTGTGTTTTGGGTGTAGCCTTTTCCAGGCATAAATACCAGGCTTTGTGCCAGGGATTGCCAGTCTTCTTTCTCTTGCTGAATCACTAATAAACGATGAGCTGATCACTTGAACGCGTCCGAACCCAGTCTATTGCACAGGGTGCTGGGCGCAATCACAAAACGGCTGCCACGGAAGTTAAACACACAAAGAGAAGAAGCCCAAATGCCGGGGACAGGAGGAGTCGTTCTTAGGAAAAACCGACACTGGGAAAATCGGAGAGTGAGAATAAAAGGAACGCTGGCGAACGCTGCTGCTGAAACAAGGCTATTTTAGTCTGCAGGACCAATTCCATCTCCAGTGGACAATCAGAAGCCTGCTGGGGCGGAGCCTCGTGTGGTCATGCCCACATCGGTGGGCAGTTTGGCGTACTGGTTAGGAGCGGTGACTCTAATCTGGGAGAACCGGGTTTGATTCCCCACTCCTCCTCCACATGCAGCTGCTGGCGTGACCTTGGGTCAGTTACAAGTTCTCTCAGAGCTGTTCTCTCAAGAGCAGTCCTTGACAGATCTCTCTCAGCCCCACCTACCTCCCAAGGTGTCTGTCGTGGGGAGAGGAAGGGAAAGGAGATTGTAAGCCGCTCTGAGACTCCGAGTGAAAGGCAGGGTATAAATCCAATCTCTTCTTCGTCTCTTTCTAAAAACAATTGGTGGGTGCCAAGAAAGGTGTTGGCGCCCACGGGCACCATGTTGGAGACCCCTGAGTTAGAGCGTAAGAAGAGCCTGACTGAGCCAGACCCAGGGCCCTCTAGTCCGGCAGATGCCTCAAGGAAGCCCCCCAAGCAA
>NW_015208578.1:0-1759 GCF_001447785.1 Gekko japonicus | reverse complement strand
CAGGAAGGATGAGAAGATGGGCCAGATCATGTGTGGGAGGTGGTGCCTGGGATAAGGTTCTCTGCCACATTCTAGACTGGGTGGGGAGGGGCTGACATCCATATTACTGAGAAAAAACTGATGCTTTGGATGCTGAGAGAAAACGGATGCTTTGAATGGTGGAATTTATTGCCCTCCAAGTACTTGTCAGCAAGCTGCCATTGAGTGGTGTGCTCTGTTCTACATGTTACCTTATGCTCTGGTCATCCCCCCCCCATGTTTCTTCCTGAGTAGGTGTTTACTGTCTTTGCTTGCTACGCTGCGGAACTGCTCAAGGTCACACAGCTGGAGGTGGGAAGGAGTTATGGCGTTGCTCTGCTTATTATGTATTTGATGCCTGAGAACTGAACTTGTGTTTATGTTGTAGAACCGTTGGGTTCCCAAGGAATTGGGCGCTCGTTTTATCTACATTCCCGCCAGCGGGAATTGGGCTCATTGGCTCTAACCTGGTTCAAGTTCCTTTATTATGTTTCCCTATGAGACTTGTAGTCATTACTAACAATTTTTGTGTTCCTGATCTAACCATCGCTTTACAATAAATTTTACTTTGTTCATCAACCGTGGATTTATTCGAATGCATGGGGAATCGGACAGTACCCTCCCCAGACTCCACCACTAAATCTGCAGGGAATTCCTTAAACAGAGCCTAGGCCAACAAAAATTTAACATCACAATGACAATAGCCTTGTGCAACAACAGCTACATCCTGCTGTAAACCTTTGACCCAGCTACAGATCACATAGTTCTGTTTTACATGAATGGAAGAAAACCCTTCTCTTCAAAATATGTGACACTTCTGTCTTAGTGTCTGAAGTATGTAAGTATTGCTTGCATGCACATGAAAGCGTACGGTCTGAATAAAACTTTGTTGGTCTTAAAGGTGCCACTGGACTCAAATGTTCTTCTCTCCACCTGAATCAGTCTGTGATAATATCCCTTACTGGGGGAAAGAAAACTTTCAAAGTTGGGAATTCATTCATGATCATTTATGATACTTTCTGTGACTGCCTGGTCCATACATTGTGTTAGTCCAAGGGTGCTACTGGTTGACTGATAACTGGCAGGAACTGTTTTGGTGTTGTTGTTGTTGTTTTGGTGTGCCGACCCTTGTAAGGTAGGCCAGTTCATTTTCGGTTGAAATGTAGCATGCCCAGCAAAGGTTCTCTTTCTGCCAGAGAGCAAAAGGGGCATTCATGGCAGAACTATGGCTTGCCCAAGGTCATCCAGCCAGGTGCAAGTGGAGGAGTGGGGAATCAAACCCGGTTCTCCCAGATTAGAGTCCGCGCACTTAACCACTACACCAAACTGGCTCCCTGTACAAAGGGAGACATTTGTTTTGGCAAGCACGATGCTTTCACACAATATATTTAACTATTCAAAACCATATTTGCCCAACAACAGCAAGCTGATTTCAACTGCACCCTCTGAAAAGATTTGTGGACGTATAGTTGGGAGGCATCCAATTCATTTGGTTCTTCTGACATTTCTGCTCTTGTCAAGAAAAAAGGGATTGGTTTTCTTTCTGCACCTGATTGCCCTCTTTGTTGCTAGCAGATGGATTTGGTGCCTCTATGTTAATACATTGTTAATGAAACTAATTACATATCTGTGTGAATTGTTATCCATGGGGAAAACTTCACACAGCCATGCAGACTCCTTTCACAGAACATGCTCCTAATATTTTCAAAGCTAGATTCAGCTGGGTAGCCATTTGGGTCTG
>NW_015208577.1:0-1593 GCF_001447785.1 Gekko japonicus | reverse complement strand
TTGAAAGTAAAAACAAATACTGCATACAGATTTGTTCAGCTTCGGGCCTTAATTGATTATTTCTCTTTGATTATAAAACTGTGTAACATCTATTTGCTGAGGCTGGACAAGAAGCTGCTTGCTTGGCATAGCATTTCCCTCCCTGAAGGGGCCTCTGCAGAGCTAAGTCTCAGAGCTCATAGATACAGGAGGTTTCACTTTCAAGGCGAGAGCACTGAATGTCCATTGTTAATGTAGCAACGCTGGGATAGCTTCAGCAGGGAGGGGTGAGACGGAAGTTTATAACCTCCAGCCGGGAGGCCTGAAAAGGTTCACTTCTATTGTGTTCTGCCAAAAGACAGGTGTCCTCCTGTAACGTAACTGCGACCTGTGTATCATATGGGATCTGTTAAAATTTTCTTGTAAAATGACAACCAATCAATGCTTTAACTTTGCTCTGTATAAAAACTTCTACTTCTGGAAGAGAGGGAGAGAACAGTCTGAATGCTGGCTATGTTCCCTTTTATCTGTGCAGATAATAAAATAAGTACTTAAAAATATCCTCACTGATTTGACTCCATTCTTTCGGAAGCAAATTGGCTCAGCTTTAGAAGAAGCTCTAGTTTGAGTGCATCAAATGGCACCCTAGATGGGACAGTGACCTCTGCTGGCTAGTTGAAGAAACTGCATGCCAGCTTATGATGATTCCAGGGGACATGCACTAGCAGCCTTGTTCTGCCTGTCTTCAGGCTTTCATTGTTTGCCTGTAAAAGCAGTGAATTCACAGAGGGAGCAGATGTCTGTCCCCCAGGAGTCCAGTGATGAGATTCAAGAGGCAGGTTGACCTGTGGCCACAGGAGGATCCAGGTAAGTAGCAATACAAGAACTGGGATCCTGGGCATGCTGGGTAAATCCAATTGTCAGACTCTTTTCAGAGAGAGCCATGGTGCCAGAACAGCCATGCAGCTGTGAGGGTGCAGTTTGGGTAAAGCCTCCTGGTAAATCTTCTGATGGGAATGGGGGATGCCAAGGTCTGCAAAATGGGCAATAATGCTAACAAAGGAAAGGAGATACCAAAGAAAACACCATTGGATTGCATTGTGTCTAATTGGGAAAATGTTGTGGGACAGCAACATGTGGAGGATTACCCACCAAAGCGTTTGATTTATTATAGCACAAATGTCTGGCCTGATTATCCCCTACAGGGGGGACGCTGGCCACCTCTGGGAACTTATGATGCAACTTTACTTCGTGAGTCATATTCATATTGTGTTGATTGTTATGTATGCGGCCCGCCACAAGGCGCCCGCAAGAAGTAGAGGAGCTTGGCTCCAAAAGGACAATAGGACCTCGGATCCTAGTCCTCTCCCTAGCTGGCCAATAGGCTCCTTGGTGGGAAATTCAAACCCTCCAATGGAGTGGGAGGCCCGGGGACGGGCCCAGTACTTTTCAGTGGCGACGAAGGTGGGATCCCGCTGAGTCTGGCCTGGCTCGCACCAGCGCAACGCTAACTTGGTCCTGCTACACCGCGCCCCGCATCATGCCCCAGCCGCACCGCACCGCGCACCGCAACAAGGAACCACATCCCGCGCTACCGCTACGCCATGGCCTCCA
>NW_015208576.1:0-1601 GCF_001447785.1 Gekko japonicus | reverse complement strand
CTAAATGTCCTTAGCTTCAAAGATGAATACAATGCAATCTAAAAGAATGAGGATCAAAGTGCACATGATGCATACAGTTTAACTTTAAAAAGCAACTGGCCTTTTATCTTAAAGCACTGGGTAAAAGTGGAATTCAGCTTCAGTCCACAACACTGGTTCCTCTAAGCTACCCGCACTCCCAGGCTGCTATTAGTTCAGGAAAGGGGTTTGTGTGTCCCAATCTTTTTTTCCTACTGGAGCTAATAGTAGCCAGGATAGTGGAGTCATGACAATAGTGGTTTTGACAAGGAAAAGGGGTGAGGTTGGAGAAGAGCTAGCCCCTTCTCTCTAGTGCCACCATACAGTTGCTTTTTAACTGTAAACTACCTGTTGGGGAATGGTAGGTCCCCAGAATGTGGCCCTTAGTTTCTGGACCAAAATTTTAAATCGCTGTCCTTGATCAGACATAAATGGTAATCCCATCACTGCTTTCCTAAAGACGAGGGGACATACAGTGCAATCTTAACACCACTTTCCTGTGAGTAAACCCCACTGATTGGGCCCAAGTAGGACTCTCAGTGCACCTGCTTAGGATTACTCTTGTACTTGCCTATAGATGTGACAAGGCTAACCAGCACTGTTGTCCTGTCTGTGCAGGCCAATTCCTGAGCCCCTTTTTTCCTTCCCCCCTCAAAATGACTTTTAATGCCTGATATTCCTTGGCTTCTGTAAGGGGTTTTCACCCTTAAAAAAATTACAGACTTCTGTGCATATGTGGGGAGTCCCCAAAGTACCACATTTACTTGGAAAGGAAGGCAATTCCCCCCCTCAAAAAAAGTTATACTCCATGGAAAAAAAAGATTATTCCATTAGAATAAATACTATATGAAGAAGAGCTAGACTGGAGTCGTCTAGGAGCACTTTAGAAACCAAAAAGATCTGGGAGTTATAAGCTTTCAAGAGACAGCTTTGTCAGCTCTGGCTCTCAAAAACTAATACCCCGAAAATGTTGTTGAGTCTCTACGGTGCTATTGGAATCTAATCTAGCTCTTCTGCTGGAGGCCAAGACGGCTGCCTTCTGAAACTGTATCACGAAGACTATACCCTGTCTATATTTACAACTTATTAGGCACACTACCACAATGTTCTCTATTAGATGAAGTGAACAGATAGGTATTATACAAAAGTAAAGCAAATACATAGCATTATTGTTTAACAACCCAGAGAGAACACAGATTTGTAAGAGCTGCATCACATGGCCAGCTAGAGGCATAAAATGGTGTCATGTGCGAAACTCAAGTTTATAATTGCAATGAGAACAAAATGCTCAATGGCTGGTTCTCTGGCAAGACCAACATAAGGGGAGGTGAAAGGTTAGAGGATTTTTTCTGGCTTCCTTTTATAACTGAGGAAGCAGAACCCCATGATCAAAACAAATGGACATGTAGAAAAAGCTTAACATTTTCGTACTACTAGAGGATCACCATAAGTCAGCTGTAACTTTACACAAAGACAAATTCTTTTTTTAAATATTTTTATTGATTTTAAAAAATGAAGAGTAATCAGCAATATTTTTGCACATATCAAAACATCGTAGAGGAAATAATACATTAATCATACCA
>NW_015208575.1:0-1786 GCF_001447785.1 Gekko japonicus | reverse complement strand
GCTCCTGCTACAAAAAGAGCCCTGCGAGAGGTACTGTCTCTGGAGGCCATAGGTATTGGTTGGGGCAGCAATGAAGGAGGACACTTGGGGCCACAAGATGACTTGATCCTCCTCTAGAGAGCTCTTCTTACAGGGGCTACTGTAAGCTCTTGGAGGATTGGCTACATCAGGGGTGTGTGGCCTAATATGCAAAGGAGCTCCTGCTACAAAAAGAGCCCTGCGTACTGTCTCTGGAGGCCATAGGTATTGGGTGGGGCAGCAATGAAGGAGGGCACTCGGGGCCGCAAGATGCCTTGAGCCTCCTCTAGCTACTGTTGCTTTGCCCAGGCAAGCAAAGAAGAAGCAAGAAGGGCCAGAAGCCACTGTTTGCTGGCTTGCCTGCATGTTCTGTCAGCATCACAAGCAAATGAAGCGGCCTTATACTGAATCAGACAAAAGAGAGAGAGAAGGTCACAAGAAAAAGGTACAAGAACAAAACCACACAGGTAATTGTGTCCAAATTACTAATATAAATATCAAATATGTTCATTACTCTTTGAATACATAATTCTTATAGACAAATGGTATCCTCAATAAAGTTATAAGACAAATTCATAAGGCACCACAATAGGTCACCGTATAAGTCCCATTTCAAAAGTATATTGATGCAAAATGGAGTTTCTCAAATAATGTCCAATCTTTCCCAAACACTGAGAAGTGACATTTTTTAAAAAGTTCTCAAACGATATTTCAAACATCCATATGAATTCTACCATATGAATTATGGATGTTTGAAATATCGTTTGAGAACTTAAAAAAAAATCACTTCTCAAAGTCTGGGAAAGATTGGACATTCTTGGAGTATCTGCATTTTGCATTCTTTATTTTGCATCAATATGTTTTTGAAATGGGACTTATATGATACCTTATGAATTTGTCTTATGACTTTTATTGAGGATACAATTTGTCTATAAGAATTATGTATCTGAAGATTAATGAACATATTTGAAATGTATATTAGCAGGGCTATTTTGGGGCAGGAACGCACAGGAACGGAGTTCCCGCTAGCTTCAGAGTTGGCCACACCCACTACAGCCAAAACCTCTGCGTGCAAGGCTAAAGAGGGAAAGACCTGGAGAGCGACCTCCCTGGCGACTCCGAAGCGGCAGGGTGGGGGACCCTGGAAGGATCGGGGAGGCATTTAAATGCCTCCCCATGCCTTCTCCGTCCTGTCCAAGGGCTAGCTTGTCCGGGCTCCCTGCAGCCGTGGGGCACCTGGGTAAGCCAAGGGAAGGCAGTTTATTTTTTTGGGTAAACAAAGTTTTATTTTTTTCCAGTCGTAGGTATTCAACATTTAAGCATTAAATCTTTAAAAAGAAAAATACATAAACAATTACTTACCCTACAATTTTTACACCTTCCAAGGGAAGGCAGTTTAAATAGCCTTCCCTTCCGGGGACCTCCTCCTCCTCCTCCTCCTCCTCCGCCTCCGCCTCCGCCTCCGCCTTCGCCTTCTGGGTGTGGCCTAATATGCTAATGAGCTGTGCTGTCAGGGGTGTGGCCTGATATGCTAATGAGTTTCTGCTGTTGGGTGTGGCCTATTATGCTAATGAGTTCCTGTTGGGCTTCTTCTACAAAAAAAAGCCCTGTATATTAGTGATAACGTGGTCCCAATTACCAATGTGGTTTTGTTGTTATACTGAATCAGACCGTTGGCCCACCAAAGCTGGTATTGTCTACTCCAGGGTTTCAGGCAGAGGTCCTTCATGTCACCAACCACCTGATCCTTACCGGAGATGCTGGGGAT
>NW_015208574.1:0-1606 GCF_001447785.1 Gekko japonicus | reverse complement strand
ACCCACCTGTGTTGAGTCCAGCTCTCTCTTCTCAGACTGATGTGTCACACCAGGCCAACGACCTCCGGATCTCTAAATCTCTGCTTTCCCTTTATACTTTGACCTTGGTCCAGAAGCACTGGTCTGTCTCCAGAGACTCCCATCCTCCTCTCCACCTTTTGGATGACAGGGAACAGTTCTTGCGGAGCTGGTTGCGTTCTCCTTGCTCACACTATGACCGCAGGGAGTGTAGGTGCCATTGTTGTCCCTTGAGATCCTGGTTCTGATCTTGGGAATCCTAGTCTCCTCGGAGGGCTCAATACTTTACTCTTTGCTCCTCCTACTCCAGATTGCCAATGCCACTCCGTTCACAGTGAGTGTACACCCCCTTGTCATGCCAGCCTTCAATCTTGTCATGCCCGCTTGCCCTCTTATGCGTCTACGTTCTTTGGACTTACATGCTCCAATTTCAGATGCCTCGACTGTTTGGGATCCAGCCCCTAACGCTCCTTCTGGTCTTCCAGATCAGTCAATTTCTACAATTCATGATCAGTCTAAGATGTTCGCTCAACTTACTCCACCGCCCTTATTGATCTCCTTGGATTCTGATTCAGGTCACTCTGATGCTGGCAGCATGAATGCCAAGGTGATCCTTGAAGATGACGATCTCATGTGTACGGAGTCCATTTCTCCCACCGAGGGTCTCAAGGCTTACTTAGAACTCATCACCAGGTTGGCTACTGCTCTTCAGATGCAGGGTGCAACTGAAACACCCATTGTTATGGATGTCATCCACAAGTAAGCTGAGCTACCTCCGTCTACCATCCTTCCCCTTCTTCCTGTGCATTTGTCAGTGTTGAAGGACTCCTGGGACTGCCCTGTCTCAGTTCCTCCTGCCTCCAAACACTACGAGGCACTGTGTAAGGTGCAGGAAACTTCGGGTAAATTCCTATTCAATCATCCCCCAGTGAATTCAATGATTGTCCACTCTTCTTCGAAATTGAAACAACCATGTCAGTTGGTTCCCCCAGATCGGGAAGGCCGCAAGGTTGACTCCCTTGCCAAGAAGATATATCCTCTCTTCTCTTCTCTTCTCTTCTCTTCTCTTCTCTTCTCTTCTCTTCTCTTCTCTTCATGCATGCATCAATACTTACCTTTCCTATCTGGCTGCCTATACTTTCAATGTGTCCTCGGCTGTCAGACCCATCTTAGATGTGGTGCCAGAAGATACTCGACCTACTCTTTCTGCCGCACTTTCTGAAATCTGTGAGATTTCCAAACAGCAAATTAACTCGATACGTCATGCTGTCACCTGCTTCTCCAAGCCTTTGGCTTCTTCTGTCACTCTTCATCACCACGCTTCCCTGCAACCTGATGTCAAGTCTAAAACTGAAGACTTGCCTTTTGATGGAGAGGGTCTCTTCCATGCTTCCACTGATGACACCTTGAAGGAGGTTGATGATAGTCACAAGAAGGCAAGGAATCTGGGAGTATCTTACTCGACCCCGCAGCATCCTTGGTCTCGTTAGTGGAAGCCTTACTACTCCAAATGTCAGACTTCCCCTGCAACACCTGCTACGTGGAAGCGCAAATCCTTTGATTCTCGCTATCCATTCTCTTCAAAATT
>NW_015208573.1:0-1257 GCF_001447785.1 Gekko japonicus | reverse complement strand
TAGTTGGGCAGGAGTCAACGCCCCCCTCCGCTTTAGAGGGCCCAGCGCCCCCACGCCCTTTGCAGCTCTTCTCTCAGCCCTTTTCCCCATGGAAGCCCGGGGACCCTGGCTCTGTGGGGGGGCCTGGGATACCCAGGCAGGCAGGGCCGGCTCGAGGTGTTTTTGTGCCCTAGGCGAGGCTGCCTTGTGGCACAGATGCCAACCTCCCGGTGGGGCCTGAAGACCTCTGGAGCCAGCCACCCTTTTGCTACCGCTGCCACCACCTTCTCCCCCCCACAGTTGTCAGACCCAGTGAGCATGCCCCACATGTTCCTGCAGCGCCCTCCAAGATGGAAGAGAGATTTTTCTCGTGCTCCACTTCCAAAGGTAGTTTGGAGGGAGGTGTGTGTGGGGGTCCTGTCTCCAGGCGGGTGATGCTCACCGGATGCCTCTCCCCAATTAGCCAAGTGCTGACACTTGGAGAGCTGCTCGTGGGCTTTTGGCGGTGGGGGGAGGCACAGTTCGGCGCCCCATCCAGGGCCCAGCACTCTAGGCGAATGCCTAGTTCGCCTAGTGGGTGAGCCGGCCCTGCAGGCAGGCTCCTCTGCATACGCATCAGAGTGCCTCACGTCCCACCATTCTGAATGGGCAAGATGGCGCCCATCTTCAGGCAGGCACTGGGGAATAGTAGTAATAAACTCTGCACAGGATTGCACGGGCCTCTGGGGGGAACTACGGGGCAGAAGTGGGGGGCTGTTAAGCATGCCGAAGAAGAGCCCACCTCTCGAGGGGGAAGGAGGTCCAGAGGTTTTGTCAGCTGTTGCTGCCGCCTTTCATGAGCCTGCTTCCCAGCACAGGCAAATCAGCCCCTCGCAAGCCCTGCAGAGCGAACATGTGCCCTGCTGCCAAGATACAAAACCCGCTCCACGTATTCCTTCTGAGTTATGGCTTTATTGCTGCATGAGAAGCAGCCCTGAGACCCTACTGGGATGCTTTGGGGAGGGGGGGCTAGATGCCCCTTAGTCTGTTTGGCAAACAGGGCAAGAGGACAGGTCTGGAAGCGGTGGGCAGTGCAAACCCTGCCAGCGGCCGTGGCTTCAGCTCTCCGCCAAGGTTCTGGGCCCTCCTCACGAGTAGCAGAAGCAGAATAAACGGTGTCAGATCAACTGAGAGTTACGGCCACTTTTTCTCATATATGTCACTGTGGGCACGGGCTGGGTTTTCTGGGTGCAGCATGACTCCTTTCTTCTGATATGATACGAAGTTGTTCAGGGTGGT
>NW_015208572.1:0-1643 GCF_001447785.1 Gekko japonicus | reverse complement strand
TTAAGGTCTTTTTGGGGGGGCAGATATCTTACCCTGGACCTCTGGTGACAAGTGACTTTGTGCATATGATACATCCCTTATTCAGTCACATCACAGGCTGAAAAATGGCACTATCAAGTGAACCAATTTTTAACTTAAGGAGAGTGGGAGCCAATCTATTTATCTCCTTCCAAAACTCAGTACTCTGCACCATTTGAACTTGTACATAAAGTTGTCAGATCTCAAAGTGTTTAACTTGAAGGTTCAAGCTTTTAGCCTCCTTCTCAGAGTGTCTAAGGGAAGAAGTTCAGGGGCAAGGTGAGGAGCCAGAAGCCAGGGGGCAGGCTTTTCCCTAAGGTGCCTACTGTCAGCTTCTCTTTCCATTTTAAAGTAGTTGATATTAGTACAGGTATAATATGTCTAATCAGACAAAGGTTTGTTTTGCGCTGCTCCAGGGGATGCGACTTGCTTTTACGCAC
This sequence comes from Gekko japonicus, assembly GCF_001447785.1. Taxonomy (NCBI): domain Eukaryota; kingdom Metazoa; phylum Chordata; class Lepidosauria; order Squamata; family Gekkonidae; genus Gekko; species Gekko japonicus. The sequence continues at coordinate 1,185 of NW_015208572.1, read as the reverse complement.
ACTAAATAATGTACTTTCAATCCACTTTTAATGCACTTTGCAACTGGATTTTACTGTGTGAAGGAAAATGGTCACTGAAGTGGATTGAAACTGCATTATTTAGCATGTGTGAAAATGCCCTTGTGATATTAAGGGCTTCAGTTATGTAAGGATAGATTTATGCTGAACATTAGAAGAAATGGGAAGAGTAGGTTGACTATGGAACCAATTACCAGGGTGGGTGGGTTTCCCTCACTACAAGGCTTTGACCAGAGGCTGGATAACCATCTTCCATGGATGTTATAGCATTGGGATTTAGCAGGAGACTAGACTGGAGCTTATAAGATCTCTTCCATCTTGGTGGTCCTAGGGTGCATTCAGACAGGTGGCTCTAATTTGATCCAGATCTTTTTTATCTAGCGTTGCATGACCAGACAGCTCCCCTTACCGCACACGTACTCTGCGGTGGATTGCGGTGGTGAAGGAGCCACACGGTCGGTTTTAAATCCTGTTTGCACATGCACATCTGTGCCTCAATGTGTACTTGTTTTTCCGTGCATGTGTGGAATTGAATGGTTAAAGCACCGGCAGTGGTACCTTCCTTTAGGTACCTTTTTAATTAACGCAGTTCATAAAATTCACGGGCTGTTCAGAAACATGAAATTGTCTGGAACGTTTGAGCAGAGCTCTGCGGCTGTCATGCATTTGCGTGTTTATGCGCATATTGCTTAGCATTTTTTTAAATGGCAGCCGCTCGGGATGATCTGATGTCAGACCATCCCAACGGGCTGATTGTGCGATGGACCAATCAGACAGGGAAAAATCCATCAATGGCCTGTCGGGAAGCAAAAACACTGGACTTTCACCAGTATCTATTTAGTACGGCTCCCTAGTGCGGCAAAACAGGATGTTCCCGTCTGATCAGGACCCTAGTTAAAAACAGAGTGGGAAAGTAATTTGTAAGTGAACACTAGAGCTCATGTGAGAAGAGAGTCTTACAATTTCTTCTTAAAGATGGAGGAGGAGAAAATGAAGCCATAAGCTGCTTTGGGTCCCAGTGGGGAGAAAAACAGAATGAGTGAGTGAGTGAGTGAGTGAGTGAGTGAGTGAGTGAGTGAGTGAATGAATGAATACATACATACATACATACATACATACATACATACATAAAGTTGCCAAGTGTCTGCAGTTTCTGCCCATGAGTAC
>NW_015208571.1:0-1768 GCF_001447785.1 Gekko japonicus | reverse complement strand
TTTTTCTAGCACAAATGGGACAAAAACAAATAATAATTAAAAAAACCCTGCAGGAATGGCCGAACGCTTGCAAGAACTGGAGCACAAAAAAATGCAAATTATAAGCAGATCTGCTCCAAAGACAGGATGCTAGGTGGATAATAATGGCAACCTGCCCCCACTAAGGAACACGGGGTACAACCCACTGGGAGAATGCCAGGCCCCTCTTGTAGGGCTGGTAACCCTACAATGGGCACCGAGTCTTCACGGCCCTCACTCTCTTTCCATTCAAGCACCCTTAATGACACCCAAATTCTACCCTCTAAGAAGGCTATCCTCCCTTTGCCTCAGGATGAGGCATGATCGAGGTTTATAAGAAGTCCTTTTCTCCCTTTCTCACAATACAAGAACTTGTGGGCACTCCATGAAATTGCTGAGCAGTCCGGTTAGAACGGATAAAAGGAAGTCCTTCTTCACACTAAGAGTGATGAACACATGGAATTCACTGCCACAGGAGGTGGTGGCAGCTACAAGCATGGACGGCTTCAAGAGGGAACTGGATAAACATATGGAACAGAGGTCCATCAGTGGCTATCAGCCACAAGGTATAGACAGGAACTCTCGGTCTGGGGCAAGTGATGCTCTGTGGGTGTGGGGGGGGGGGCAACAGTGGGAGGGCCCTACTGGTGGACCTCCTGATGGCACCTGATATTTTTGGCCACTGTGTGACACAGAGTGTTGGACTGGATGGGCCTTTGGCCTGATCCAACACTGGCTTCTCTTATGTTCTTATGAGACTGGCTCAAAGAAACTGCTGTCCATTTTTTTTTGTTGCATTTTTGCAAAACAAAATGCAAAAATAAGACAGGTACATTTTATCATATGTGGTGGCTTTGTGATGTAACAAAGAGATACTGGAGATGGATCCACGAGATAATGCAAGAGATATTGAGATCTAAAATACTATTTTTGCTGGAAATATTACTACTGAACATATTTCCAAAGGATTTTGATAAAGAGGATAGATATTTGATAGTACATCTATCTACGGCAGCAAGAATATTATATGCAAAATATTGGAAACAAATGGAAGCACCAAAGAAACAAGAATATGTGAATAAACTGTTGGAGATGGCAGAAAACGACAAACTGTCATCGTTGATGAGAGGGACAACAGATCCAACATTTCACAAGACGTGGAAAAAACTGTATGACTGGTACAATATAAATTCATAGTTTAAAGTAATGAAATTTTGGGGTATTATTAATCTCTTTGAGTTTAATAGAAACTATGGTAAAAAGATAATATACAGAAACTTAAGCAAACTTATAGAAATTCTTTAAATATGGTAATAGAGTTATAAGAAAATATACTGATCTCTTTGTATGTTTTATGTGTGTAAGTGGATGTTTGTTATGTAGTATGTTTGTTTGTTGGTGTATAATATGAAAAATAATAAAAGTGTACCTTATGGGTACTTAAAAAAAGAAAGAAAGAAACTGCTGTCCATGAAACGTCAAAGAACTTCCTATCCCAAACATTTGACACAGGCTGCCAGCAGAAGGGCGACAACTCTGTCATCCACATGAAAGAGCACACAGCAGATACTAATATCCCTCCCCAAACCCCCTCCCTTCTCAGAGTCCACCCCAAAATCTTCAGGTAGTTTCTGGCCCGGAGCTAGCAACCATAGTTGCCAATCTCCAGGTAAGGGCCTGGAGATCTCCAGGAATCACAATAGATCTCCAGAGCAACAGGGTCAGTTCCCCTGGAGAAAAAGGTTGCTTT
>NW_015208570.1:0-1549 GCF_001447785.1 Gekko japonicus | reverse complement strand
TCCTTGAGGTGGGGTTGCCAATGTCCAGGGAGGTCCTGGAGACCCCCTGGTATTACAACTGGTTTCCGGACTCCAGAGATCCCAGAGGGGAAGTGACGGGGAGGCCTGGCTTGATGGCGAACCGTTGCCGTCCTCAACCATAAGCTTGGCGAAAAATCTCTTTCTTACAAGCCCTGCAGAATTGCTTTAGGTCCCGCAGGGAAGAGATGTCATTCGTCAGAGAGTTCTGCCAGGGCTAAGAAAGCACCAGCTCTGGTTGATGACTGCTAGATGTCCTTTGGGCCGGGGATCTCATGGAGGTTCTTCTCTCCAGAGCGTAATGCTCTTCAGGGGGTGTACTGGGAGATGTGGTCCTGTCGATCTAACTGGTCGCAGGCGGTTTAGGGCCTTGAAGGTCAGTACCAGAACCTTCAACCTGATCTGGTTCTCAGCTTGGAGCCAGTGCAGCTGGCAAAGCACTGGTTGGATGTGTGCCATGGCTGGGGTCCCCGTGAGGACCAATGCCACTGCATTCTGGACAAGCTGTAATTTCTGGGTCAGTCTCAAGGGCAGCCCTGCGTAGAGCGCGTTGCAGTAGTCTAGCCTGGAGGTGACCGTTGTTTGGATTACTGTGCCTAAGTCAGGGTGAGACAGGAAGGGGACCTCTGAAGTAAGGAAGGGATTGCTAATGGCCACCAAAGGGCTCTATAATCTGTGACCACTGGCTTTCACCAGCCGTGATGGGCACAGGTCCAGAAGGCAAGTGGTTGGCTTAATAGTACCCAGGATCCTGTCAACATCACCCTGGGAGAGTCGGGGGAAGTTTTCAAATACAGAATCCAAAGGTGGCTTCCAGTTTGCATATTGGCAGGCAGATCATTGTGGAGTGACAAGACTTTATCCACAGAAAAGCTCACAAAAGCCTCACAGCTTATGGTCAGTTGGCTAATATTTTGAGTCCTCTCCGTGAGAGAGGTTAAAAACCTGATTGTCCTAAATGATTGTGCCAGGCAAGAGCTACCGGATGCAGTGGAGGCTGTAAAGAATTCCCTTTTGGCAGCCTTCACCGCCATCTCATAGATTTTCATGAACGACCTATAGGATGTTCTTGCAGTCTCAACATGAGACCACCGTCTAAGCTCCCGCTTCATCCTCCTGAGCTCCATGGTATACCACAGGGCACATGTGTGTGTCCTCCTTATTGTGTGGGACCTGATAACAACTGGGAGAGCCCTAGTGCTGCCATTGAAGTCGCCGAGACCAAAGCCTATCTGGAAGCGGCCTCGTCGGCATGAATGTTGAACTCCCCGAGAAGTATTAACAGCGGAAACTCCCCAAGAATTATTAACAGCGGAAACTCCAAGGCCCAGCCCGCTGCCACCTCCAGCATGCTTGGCAGGCTTTCTGCTGGTGTGTTAGGCGATTGGTACACCAACCAGTCAAACTTTTTACAGTATCCCATGGTGCCCTGAAGGAGAAAACTCTCGGATGTGTATTACCACAGCCACACCATAGTTCGAGACTGATGTAGGAGCAAGAATCCAGGGGATGGGCAGTTCTTTCAAGGGGA
>NW_015208569.1:0-1773 GCF_001447785.1 Gekko japonicus | reverse complement strand
CCACTGAGAAACTGTGGAGTGGGAGAAAAAAAATGTCCTCCCTAGTGGATCTGTAGGACCATGAGACAGAGCCTCCACCTGCCACCCAAGAGCAAGGTAGGAAAGTGGTGGGCCCAGTAAGAATTTCCCCAGCCGCAGTCTCCCACCCTCAAGAAACTGAGGAGCGGGAGAGAAACAATGGTGCCCATGGTGATGGCCTAGAAATTTCTCTCAGTCTCTATGGTAAAGACCATAGAGATTGGGAGAAATCATAGAGTGTCACCTAGAAGTGAGATCACACACCCAGAACTCCACCCTCCCCAGGCCCCCAACATTTGCCTAAGCAGTGCTGGGAACCCTACTTATGCTGAGTTTGGACCATTTGTCAGTCCAGTCTGGTGGATACTGACAGGAAGTAGTTCCTTGAGGGCTCTACTGGTAGCAGGAGCTCCTTTGCATATTAGGCCACACACCCTAGTGTAGCCAATCCTCCAAGAGCTTACAGAGCTTTTCTTACTGGGGCTACTGTAAGCTCTTGGAGGATTGGCTACACTAGGGTGTGTGGCCTAATATGCAAAGGAGCTCCTGCTACCAGTAGAGCCTGAGAAAGATTTTCCCCTTCATCTGTGTCCCTTTAACCTTATCAAAATTTCCAGGCAGACTTGATGAACTGCCCTCTTCCTTGCTGATTGTTCTAACGAGAGTATTTTTAAAGTGGCCAAATTATGCGCCTTGGCAGACTTAATGAGGAAGCGGCTGGTTCAGGCTTTGTCATTAATTACATCTGTGTTATTAAAATTGGCCTGCGACGTGGCTGAGCTCTCCTGAGCCTCTCAACCCAGAACTCTCCCCAGAAGCTAAAATGACTCAACCGAGGCGATCATACTTTGGTCACGTTACGAGAAGAGAAGAGTCAACGGGAAACACAATAGCAATACGAAAAGTTGAAGGTGGCAGGAAAAGAGGAAGATGACCCAACAAGAGATGGAAGCCACGCGGGCCCTCAGCTTACAAGACCTGAAAATGGCTCTTAACGATACAGCATTTTGGAGGACATTAATTCATAGGATCACCATAAGTCGGAAATGACTTGGTGGCACTCAACACCCACCAGGGGTCATTTCCTGTGGGAGCGCACAGGAACGGAGCTCTGGCAGTAATAAGCCCAGGGGGCGGGCACATGCAACAAGCCTGCTCCCAGCAGCCCTCAGTCAGAGCAAGAAGCAGCCAGGTAAGCTGCAGAGCTCCCCCCAGCCCCCTGGTCCAAAACAGTCCAGTGTCACCTTTAAGACCAGGTTTTATTCAGGTACAAGCTCTTCCTCCTCTTTGAGGACAGATCTGCACGTTCCCCCCACCCCAATAGCTAGCAATCCAAAACAGTCCAGTGGAGCCTGAGCGGTGGGTGTTGCCTTCTGACACACTTCCGGTGATGTCAGCGGGTGTGGCATATGCAAATAAGTTATGCTAAGAAGTTATGCTAATGAGCTCCTGCACCTCTTTTTCTACGGAATGACCCCGGACACCCACACATATGTGGCTTTGAAATGTTATTCTATATCAAAATACTGCTGACTCTGTCTGTGAGGGCGGGCCAGGGCTGTGGGCCTCGCTGGTCCTTTTGCCTCCCTCCCTGTGGGGCCAGGTCAGCCGGCGTCGGACTGCCGCGCTCAGAGCCATCTCGCCTACTCGGGCACAAGAAATGCATGCTTGGGAACGGCTTCCATTCTCTCAATGGCAGCAGCGGGAGGAGAAAGGGAAGGTCCCGGGCTGGGCAGGGGCTGCAGCTCCCTCTAG
>NW_015208568.1:0-1650 GCF_001447785.1 Gekko japonicus | reverse complement strand
AATAAGGCTCTTCAGCAGCATGCATATCCAGTGCCCATCATCAGCCACCACTTCACCTCCCTCGCCAGCTCGAAGATCTTCAGGAAGCTTGACCTAGCCCAGGCCTACCAGCAGCTGCCTGTGGATGACACCTAGAAGCCCAGACCATTGTCACCCACCGAGGAGCCTTCAAGGTCAAGCAACTCCAGGTTGGCGTTAGTATGGCACCCAGGATATTCCAGGGCCTTATGGACACTCTCCTCAAGGTTATCCCGGGAGTCATTCCAATGTTAGACAACATACTCATTGTGGGCTCCTCCAATGTTGAGTTCATCAGCCGCCTCTGCAAGGTACTCCACTGCTTCCAGTCTGCAGGCCTGCTTGTCAAGCGGGAAAAGTGCCTCCTGGGCATCCTGAAGGTTGAGTTCCTTGGATACCTCATTGATGCAGATGGCATACACCCCATTCCCGATAAGGTCAAAGCCATTGTGAACAGCCAACCTCCAATGTCAAGGCAGGAGCTCCTGAACTTTTACTACTCATTCCTGCCACACAAGGTAGCCTTGGGCAAGCCACTTCACTGTCTCCTGGACAAGAAGTCTCCTTGGGTCTGGGGCTGCTGCCAGAACGCTGTGTTCCAAGATGTGAAAACCCTGCTCACATCCAACTCCATTCTCGGCCACTTCAATGAGTCCTTCCCAATGGTCCTCACCTGTGATGCCTCCCTGTACAGCATAGGCACTGTCCTCAGTCATGAGCTTCTGGATGGCCAAGAGGCGCCAATCACCTACTATTCACGCACATTGACTTCTGCAAAGAGGAACTATGCATAGATCAACAAGGAGGCCCTGGCAGTCGTGGCTGGTGTCAAAACATTTCACGACTACCTCTATGGCCGTCGGTTCGCCATTGCCATGGACCACAAGCCCTTGCTGGGCCTCTTCGCTCCGGACTGCCAAATGCCTCAGATCCTGTCACCTTGCATCCTGCATTGGTCCATCTTCCTGTTGGCCTATCAATATACTCTGCATTGCCAGCCAGGCAAGGTGATGGGCCACGTCAACGTACTCAGCCAACTTTCGCTTCCCATTTCTAACACAGACCCGGCTCTTGCGAATTGCATCATGCTCCTGAAATCCCTTCCAGAACCTCCACTACATACTTCGGACATCACCATGCACTCAGCTAAAGACTGCATCATCTCCCGGGTCCTCAGCTGGGTATGGAGGGGGTGGCTGACCAGCCGCAAGGACGCAGAATTCTTGGCGTACACCTCCCACCAGCAGGAGATCTCAGCCCACAAGGGCTGCCTTCTCTGGGGAAGTCAAGCAGTGGTCCCCACAAAGCTCTGAAACCCAATCCTGGAGGCCCTCCATGAAGCCCACCCCAGCATCATGTGAATAAAGGCTCTCGCCAGGAGCTACATCTGTTGGTCCACTGATGCCACACCTGCTAAGAGTCCTGGCCCAAAGCCCCCAGGGTGCCAGTTCAGCAGTGGGAGTCCACCCACACACCATGGTCCCGACTTCATGTCAACTTCACAGGACGCAGTCACTCTGCCTCACTGGCTTCATGTCATCTTCACGAGACACAGCCACTCTGCCTTCGCCTCTTCTGTCTCACACCCACTATTTAACATTTTTCATTCAATCTCTCCTCATTCCCCTCCTT
>NW_015208567.1:0-1711 GCF_001447785.1 Gekko japonicus | reverse complement strand
GAATTTGACGATTCTTTGAGAGACAGGACTGTTAGAATAGTATAAAACCAACTGAAGTTTATACCAAGGGTCCCCAACCTTTTTGTGGGCAACTTTGGGATTCTGACAGCATGGTGGGCACAGCCGTGAAATGGCTGCCACAAAATGGCTGCCGCAGGAGGCGGGGCTAGTCGCAAAATGATTGCCACAGTTAAAATAGTATAAAACCAACTGAAGTTTATCACAAGAGTCCCCAACCTTTTTGAGCCTGAGGGCACCATTGGGATTCTAAAACAGCGTAGTGCGCCCAGCCGTGAAATGGCTGCTGCAGGAGGCGGGGCTAGTCACAAAATGGTTGCCACAGTTAAAATAGTATAAAACCAATTAAAGGCTGCGGTCACACGAAGCAGTAGCCACGCTACTGCGACGGAAGATAGGCAGATTTTCCGGGCACGATCTCACCGCCACATCTGGGAAGCGTAGAGCTCCCGTGGCGAATCCGAGGCTTCCCTCCGAAGATGCGCGGATAAAAACTAGTACCTCGGAGGTACTAGTTTCCGGAAACCGCGGGGCAAGAGCGGGCGTCTGATCGCGTTTCCGGTGGCATCCGGCGCCTGCCCATGCCCCATTGCGAAAAGGGTTTTTTTCCCCTGAAGTCTCCAGGGATGCGCACAAGCACCCAACGGGGCATGCACATACTTCAGGTTAAAAAAAACACCACAACCCCGTTTGCCACACAGCGCCGCTTCTTTGGCGCATCGTGTGATCGGCACCTCCCCCCTAACCACGGGACCGCGAGGGGACGCCTGATCATGCAGTCGCGCGTTATTTCGCTGCGGGGCAAATAGCCACGCCTCCCCCCCGCGATATCCGGCCCGTGTGACTGGGGCCAAAGTTTGTACCAAGGGTCCCCAACCTTTTTGATCTTGAAGGAACCTTTGGGATTCTGACACAGCGTGGTGGACACAGCCGTGAAATGGCTGCCACAAAATGGCTGCCGCAGGAGGCGGGGCTAGCCGCAAAATGGCTGCCACAGCTTCCCTTCAGTCAGACAGTGAAGATCTTTGTGCTGCGGTGGCAGCTGCTGGCAAAGTGATGCTTTTAAAAATCTGCACTGCCCAATCTGAAAAAAACAGCCAGTTTGGTGTACTGGTTAAGACTGGTGGACTCTAATCTGGAGAACCGGGCTTGATTGCCCACTTCCTCCCGATGCAGCCAGCTGGATGACCTTGGGTCTGTCACAAATTCTCTCAGAGCTATTCTCTGAAGAGCAGTCCTTGAAAGAGCTCTCTCAGGCCTGCTGACCTCACAGGGTGTCTATTGTGGGGGGAGGGGAAGGGAAAGGAGATTGTAAGCCACTCTGAGACTCCTTCGGGTAGTGAAGGGCCGGGTCTAAAAACCAACTCTTCCGCTTCTACGGCAGACCAACACTGCCACCCTCTGAAACGGCCTGTGAGGCTAGACGTTTATTTTTCCTAAATTTAATCTGGGAAATTCATGAAAGAGGTGCCCTTGGAGAGGAGAAACAGCTTAAGGGCTTCTGCGCCGTGAAGATGTGGAAGTTGGCAACCCTTCCCAAGCCACACCGAGAAGCCCTGCCCTCTAGTCCTCTGTGTATATATCCTCATTTTCAGGGGAAATAATGAAAAGAGTAGATATTTGAAGCAATGTGACTGGGGCCATTACGGTTGCAGGGTTACCAACAATGTTTCCAGTTTGGTGTAGTGGTTAA
>NW_015208566.1:0-1606 GCF_001447785.1 Gekko japonicus | reverse complement strand
AAAATTAAAAAAAATTACACAGGCTGCCCGGTCATTCTACCTCAGGTCCACAAACGAACAGCTGCTCTCGAACTCCAGCCCGTCGCATTCTTCATAAATCTTATTGGCCGTTTCCGCAGAGTCACATTCTACGACGGCGTAGAAATACCTCAGTCGTTTGAACTGGTACTCTCTCAGCGTCTCCTTATAAATGCTGCAGAAATTGAGAGAGTTGAGTCAACGTGACAGAAATTAAGGCGCCGCGAAGGAATGCACTGCAATCGAATCCCTTCATTAGAGCCAGTGGGGCATAGAGGTTAGTGTGTCAGACGAGGGTCTGGAAGACCCAGGTTCGAATCCCCAATTCATGGCATGCGGGGTGCTGCATGCAAAAAGGAAACAGGGAAACTCTGTCCCAAACATGGACTCACAGATGTTAGGATTCGGCTGTTGGAATCTTTTTTCCCCCCCCATAACACACAAACAAACAAACACACACAAACGGGGGCATTCCATTCAATGCGCAAATTACATCTGTTACAAATTCACCTTGCCTATTTGTTATAGCTTATATATCCCATTTTATATTATTAAAACAGTAGTTAGAATTCTGCATATCTCAGCAGATTAATACTTTATATGTCCTCAGCAAGTTTTAATACTTCGCAATTTATTTATATCGATCTTCATACCAGTTGTAGAATCTTGAACAGGTATTTCCAAACGTTGTTTCTAGTCGACCTTTCAAAACTAGACTCAATTTATCCATTTCCGCTGTTTCCATAATTTTACCTATAATTTCTTCTTTTGTGGGGGTTTGGGCTGTTGGCTGTGATTCGGGCATCCCCCCCACAGCTAGGGGTCACTTGCATGATGATACAAATCTAGGGCACAATTAACCCGCCAAGAAAGTAGCACTTCAACGAGAGGCGGTGACAATTCCTTCCACGCTTCCCCTTTAAGAGCAGCGTTTGCAGGCAGTAAATGACAGCCGTCGCTGCACGGAGAATGCCTTGCTCTCCAGGCAAGGACCACGCCTCACTTGATTCCCCCAAATCACAAGTAGCAGAAGTGCTTAAGCTAACAAGTGTTTCCCTCTTCCAATTTCCAGGACGGAACGGACCAAGCATTTCTGCCCTAGCAAGAGCACCGTTAGGCATCCAATGCTGGGGGAAAGTGCCATCTAGTGGCAAAAGAATACTGCAAAAATAAATTTTGGAAAGAAATCCACGGCATTATTGCACAGATATCGAAGGTGTACATTCCAGTAGATCCAGAGGTATTTTTGTTGAATATATTGCCTGATAATTTAGAGAAGGCAGATATATATTTGATTACCCATTTGTTAACGGCAGCCAGGATGTTGTTTGCAAAGTACTGGAAACAGGAAGTTTTACCGTCTAAAAAGGAATTTGTAGTTAAAATAACTGAAGTTGCAGAATTGGATAATTTGACAATGAAGCTCCACGGGAAGGAAGATGACGTTTACAATAAAACGTGGAGGAAATTCTATAACTTTTTAAATAAGAATGTTTAGAGTTATGGATAGGCAGGAAAAGTTGACTGTAGGAGGGTTACGGGTCACAGTAAAGGTTGTACTGATTTACGGAATCCAATTCTATGTTAT
>NW_015208565.1:0-1694 GCF_001447785.1 Gekko japonicus | reverse complement strand
GAAGTTAATTTTAATAATTAGGTGGATATAATTGAACAACTCATATTTGGTTATATGACAAAAGCAACAGAGGGGAAATAATTTCCCCCCCATTGCCTTTACATGGGAGAGGAAATGCATCCTTGTTGCCTAGATAACTGGGTGGGTCAATACTCCTACCTTGCCACACCATTGCCCATCAGCACTCTGCAACAAGACTTTCTGTTCAATCCAGCTCTGTTCATTCTACAGTTAGGCATGATTCACTAGGGCAGAATTAAGGATGTTCCTGGATTACTATGGCCCCGTTCACACGGAGAAGTTGCCACGCTGAAGACATGGAAGATAGGCAAATTTTCTGGGCGCGATCACACCGCGACATCTGGGAAGCGTAGTGCACCCGTGGGTAACCCGTGGCTTGTTGCCGAAGATGCAGAGTAAAAAACCACCACATACTATGTACTAGTTTCCGGAAAACGTGGGGCAAGGGCAGGCGTCTGATTGCGTTTCCGCTGGAAACCCGTGGCATCCAGCGCCCACCAATGTTCCCTCTAAGCTCTGGAGTCTTGTGAGCAAAAATTCTCCTTTCTGAGCAACTGGCATGAAAGTTGTGAATGAGGGATCTGGCTACTGCATCAATTAGTTTGCTCTGGAGCCATCCTTCCTAAGCAAAGACAAAAATGTGTGAGCCGGAGACTTAAAAACTGTGAGCTAGCTCACACTAACTCAGCTTAGAGGGAACATTGGCACCCACCCATGTCCCGTCACAAACCGGATTTCTTTTGTCTCCACAGGATGCGCACAAACGATCATGCACATGCGCAAACTTCGGTGAGACAAAAAAGAAACCCGTTTGCCATGAAAGCAGCGCGGTGTGATTGCCGGTGTGATCGTGCCATGCTGCTTCTTTGCTGCGCTGCAGACTAGTCGTGTGATTTGCACCTAACGGCCTAACCACGGGACCTCGACCGGACGTCTGATCGGGCTGCCGCGCGTTACTTTGTTTCAGGGCAAACAGCCACGCTCCCCCCCCCCCCCATTTTCCGGCCTGTGTGACCGGGGCCTATTGTCATTTTAAAAAACCCAGGTTATATCATGGTTATTTACAGCTGTATTTCCTCTGACTCTACAAAAAATATTGCCATTAAAATTGACCCTAATTTTGCTTATAAACAGCATAAAAGCTAAAAATTCCATACAAATGGGTATAGCTGAATGAAATGAGCTTAAAATGTTTGCAAAATATGTACCCCTATTTCCAATTGGTACTATAAACCTATGAAGCTGTCAGTGAATACCAACTGCAGCATAGTGTTTTCTATTCTGACTGGCAGCAGCTTCCAGGGCCTCATGCTGAGAAAGTTTCTGAATACCTGTTACCTTAGATCCTGTAACTGAAACAAAGGACAGAAATTAAATCTGGAACTTTTGGCATGCAAAAGCTGCCAAGCCCCTCCCCACCGGCTGGAGATTCCCTGCCCCTTGCTCCTGTTGACTGCCACCACTCTGAGCAGTAGTGGGAGAAAAATACCCACCCCTCAACTCTGGTTGTTCTGTTGTATCAATGTTATATGGAACAGATTGCATTAGGAAACTAGACAGGGGGAGTAGCTCAGAGGCATAGAGGAAACCAGAATGTGAGGGAGCAGTTACAGGAAGTAACTCAGCAGAGAAACAGAGACAGAGGGGGCATGTTGTTGTTCAGTCGCACAGTC
>NW_015208564.1:0-1642 GCF_001447785.1 Gekko japonicus | reverse complement strand
CTCATTCTAGGCAGGAAAGCATTCCATTTTACAAATTTATCAGACCATTGGCCATGTAGTAGACAAGTTAATTTACACAGATAAATACATTCTACTAATTTCTCTGACCAATCCTCTTTCTTCGGGATTAGGTTCTTCTTCCAAATCTGAGCAAAAATTAGCCTTGCAGATGTTATGGCATTAAGAACAAATTCACAGACATCTTTAGAAGAGAATTCTACATGATTTAACAAAAAAAAAACCTTAGGGGATAATGGTAGCTCTTTTCCTTATACCTTTAGAGATAACTGTAGTAATTATATTCCAGAACTCTGCTGCTCTCCTACACTCCCACCAAATATGTATAAAATTGGCATTGGTAGCCCCACAAACCCAACATAGAGTATCTGAAGAAGAGAGCAGTGACTCACAAAATGATATTCAGTATCTGAATATTCAATATCTTCAGTATCTGAAGAAGTGAACAGTGACCCACAAAAGGTCATACCCTGCCAAAATTTTGTTAGTCTTGAAGGTGTTACTGGACTCAAGCTCTGTTCAGTTTGTTACAATGTATTTTCAGTTGGCAAAGCAAGGGACTGTTGCTAAGAGGAGGTTAAAAAGTCAATGAAGGGCTTTCAAGCTCAGAACAGAGCTTCAGTTAAGAAGGATGTTATGAGGGCCTCCTAAAGTCTGGATTCCAGAGCCAGTAAGAACAAGTGTCAGCACCTGATTGGATGGAACCTTCATGGGAGGGTATAGGTGCCAGTTTAGAGAAGCAGTGGCTGAGAGAGGCAGCAGAGAATAGGCTGGAAGGTGGTTGGAAGGCAGAGGATCTTCAGGAAGAATGTCAGCAGCCAAGGCCTTCTAAGAGATGGGTGAGTCAGAGGCAAGGAGGATTTCACCACTGAGGAGAAACAGGAAGATGCTAGAAGATCTGTGGCTGAGTCCACTTTTCAAGATGGGAAGAGTGCCTCAACAGGGAAAACTGAGAAGCAACCTGAGGCAGTCCTATTCCAGCATCAAGTGGTAGCTACTATCAGGCCGTTCTCCAGCAGGGTTGGGGTACGTTTTTGTTTTAATGGGGAGAGTGAACATCTTGGCAACAGTCCTTTAGCGAGGGACAGAGTGGCATAAACATTTGGTCTGCAGGTGTGTTTAAAAGTAATTTTCCCCCCTGTTTTTCTATATCGCTATTTTTCTGTTCTGTTTATTCCCAGGGACCTTACTGACAACCTGGTGAGGCTTGCAAAACTTTGGGGCCTCATCAGGTCATCACACTCCCCACTTGGGCCATGGCATACAGAGAGAAGGGGGAAAAGTTTAACCCTTTCCCTCATGCTATATTCTCAACCTGTTTCACCTAAATCAGTAGAAACTGTTATTAAATATGTAATTATTAAGCATGTTGAGGAACAAAGGCTGCTGATAGAAAATGAGCATGACTTCTGCAAAGAGATGTCCTGCCTCACTAGTTCTTTGTGCCGGTTAACAAGCATGTGGATAAAGGAAATCCAGTTGTTCATCATATATTTGGACTTCTAGAAGACAAGGTACCTCTTTCCAAAGATTCATGAGTAAGCTTTGCAGTCAGGACAGGTCCTTTCATGGATTAAAAAAACTGCTGAAACAATAGGAAGCAGAGAGTAGAAAGAAATGGACA
>NW_015208563.1:0-1638 GCF_001447785.1 Gekko japonicus | reverse complement strand
ACTGAATAATACTCAGTTATATTTAATAAATTATGATGAAATTATCTCACATTCCTTATCCAAAAGAAGAAAAAGAAGAGGAAAGAGAGAGAGAACTTCCATCTAGCTGTTATTAATATTTATCTTCAAGTCACATTACAAGATTTTGAGCTTTTCTAAAGTAACAAGTAAAAACTACCTTGTGACACTTATTTCTTTTAACAATTAATTTTTGATTTCACTTTCTGTTAAGTTTTATATCCTTAAGTCTCATTAGATCTCATTGAATTCCATTTTGAATGTCACTTGCCCTGCTGTAACAATTTCATCTTACATAGTTCTTCCCCCCCTTTCTTCTTTTTTCCTTTTCCCCTTCTCGAATTCCCAACATTTTATCTTCTGCAAATGTGGGTTACTCCTGTAGCATTTCAATATGGGAGTAGAACTCTTTCCTTGTTCACTGGCTATATCCAAAAACAATGTATTAGTCGTGCTTAAAAGTGTCTTCCATACCTCCATCTTGGTATTTTGTGGTTCTTTCACTTCAGACAGGCATGCAGCTATGTGTAAGCAGTTTAGTCTCTGATATTTCCACATCTTCCAATCTTGGTTCCTCACTTGGATCTTGTGCTTCATTTGGTATTTGTTTTAAAAAACTTTCTACTTGGTCAAATTTATAAGAAAGCTCCTGGATGTGGTCCACTAAGAGGCACAAATTGCGCTGTATTGGAACTATAGCTGTGTTAAAAATGTCTTTTAATGTTTCCATTATCACTTGAAAAGTAGCCACTGTTCCTGTGGAGCAACTTAGCCAGATAGCTGGGCCAGCAAAGTTTGTTTAAACTGAGCCAGAGAATCCAAATTAGTGCAAATATTCTTTAAATCTTCTTCCAATTTAATTTCAATATAGTCCAAATAAATTCATTACAAAGTCACAGTCAGCTTCTTATCATGTTGACAGTACCAAATCCACTTTTCAAATTGCAACCAATTAGGTCAATAAGGGACAGCACAGTCCTTTTTAAATGTTATTTCCTTTAGTTTGAGAGCCGATTCCAAATCGGGGGGAGGGGAGAAGAGAAATAACCGCATAACAGTTCCCCCACTCCTCTTTATCTTTCTAATCTTTTTTACAGTCTGGTTAAGTCCTTCAACTCTATTTCAGCAGGCATTTTCATTAAAAAAAACCTTTCTTGCAGGCTATCTCCTTATAGTTTACATAGAAAGTTGCTTGATGTAGAAGAACGCTTAGTTTCAGTTCTTAAAAAGTCCGGTAGTCATAACTTGCTGCCAAGATGGCGATTGCCTTGGCTGGGGCTTCAGGGGAAATGGGAGACTCCAGATTGAAGCCGCTGTCAGGATCTGGCTCCCCATTATGCCTCCTGCTTCAGATACCCCTCATCTGGGTTCCCCCCTAGGAGTCCGGGAAACCCAGACTCCCCCAAACCACACAATTTGGGTGGCCGCTGGAGCAGAGCTCTGCAGCTCCCCCCGATCTCATTGCGCTGAAACCAGAAGTCCCCCACCTGTACTGTTTGCTTGGACTACTTTGCGAAGACTGGGGTGGCGAGGACAGAGCTGACATGACGATTGGATATGTGGTGTGCGAGGGGATGGCTGGAGCAAAAAACAATATCTTCTTGAACTGTATGATGGCTA
>NW_015208562.1:0-1710 GCF_001447785.1 Gekko japonicus | reverse complement strand
ATTTATGGTCCGCTTTTCTCATTGAGACTCAAGGATTATGGAACTAAAACAATCCACTAAAGGCCAATATAAACAATGCAAATGACACTTGATTGCAGGTAGAAACCATGAACTAAAAACTGTACAGCATCTCCAATAAACTGGATTGCACAATGTGTAAAGTTGTCATTCAGTGAACAAGACTTGAGCCTTGCCCAGGTCAATGATAGGCCATTGGAGGTCATTCATTCATGTGGTTGCCCTAACTCAGAAGTGAACCGATGGCATAGAATACACGTGAAATTTTCACAGATGGTTAAAACTACATCCCTGTTGTCATTATAGACCATGCTCCTCTTGCACAATTCTACTTCATCTTCTTATGGTTTTCCTGACAAAAGTCGTAAACTGTGAGCCATCGCACACTAATAGGGAAGCCTGGGATTTTGCTACCTGGGTTACAATGTGATTTACTTTACCTGCCCAGATTTTAGCCACATGCAAAGTTACTCGTTTATTCGAGTTGTCAGGTCCCTCCTGGTCACCAGCAGGGGATAGGGGAGTAAAGTTGCCAGATCCAGTTTGGGAAACTCCTGTAGATTTGGGGGGGGGGTGGAGCCTGGGGAGGACAGGGACCTCGGTGGCGTACAATGATGCAGAGTCCACCCCTCCAAAGATTCCATTTTCTCCAGGGGAAAACTGACTTGGACAGCCCAGGCTTTGGTAGTATTTGGAAAGGCAATAGCCAAGGGATACCAGGGTCGTGACGCAGAGCCAGGCAATGGCAAACCACTTCTTTAATGTCTCTTGTCTTACAAAGAGGTCCAGCTTGCCACCTAGTGGTGCATAATGCTAAAAGAGCTAAAACTTTTGACTGCCAGACAGTCTTAGGATCCCGGGAACCTTCCTGACCTTGTCAGTCAGGTCACTCTGTTAAGGGGAGCCACGACAGAGAATGCTCAGGGTACGAGCAATCGTTGTTCCTACCCGTTTGCAGGGCAGCACCTTCAAATGACTTTGCTCATATGAGCAGGTCCTAATCCATCGTGGACTTTGAAGGTAATAACCAGGACCTTGGAATGAACCACATTGGCCACCCAGGCTTGGGGAAAGGGTTATCCTATTTGGTTTTTCACTCCACTGTAAAAAGAAATGGAACCAAAGGGTCTTTCAAGCATTTGACCTGAGAGCCAGTTTGGTGCAGTGGTTAGGAGCACAGATTCTAATCCGGGAGAACTGGGTCTGGTTCCCCACTCCTCCACATGCAACTGCTGGTGTGACCTCGGGTCAGTCAGAAGTCCTTTCAGAGCTGTTCTCTCAAGGGCAGTTCTCGAGAGAGCTCTCTCAGCCCCACCCACCTCACAGGGTGTCTGTTGTGGGGAGGGGAAGGGAAAGGAGTTCGTAAGCCGCTCTGAGACTCCTTCAGGTAGTGACGGGCGGGGTATAAATCCAATCTTTTCTCTTCTTCTTCAGTTATCAGCAGCTGCTTCTATTTCTGATTGCTTCGCTGGAGATGGATATGTTTTCGAGACGTTGGTCTTCCATGGGGGGGGGGGGATCTTTATCTACCTCAGTTGGATTGGTACTAGATTGATATAAGTCTCCAAGAGATTTCAGAATACACACTCATTTTATTAGAACAACCCTTTGCAGAATTCTAATTGATGGGAGATGAAGGTTGACAACCTCTAGGGGGCACCTGAAGCTCTCCCAGAATTACAACTGATCTCC
>NW_015208561.1:0-1658 GCF_001447785.1 Gekko japonicus | reverse complement strand
ATAAAATGCTTAAATCATAAATTAAGCATCTTGAAGACATAAACAGGAGCAAAATACTTAGCTACAGTGGAAATTTTTTTGCACAAATTTAATTAGCCAAACTGATGGGAATCTGTATGGTATACCTGTACTGTGGTCAGGGTGCCAGACTAGGATCTGGGAGACCCCGGTTCAAATCCTCCTTCTGCCACGGAAGCTTGCTGGGCATCCTTGGGGCAGTCACCCAACCTTATCTACCTCACAGGGTTGTTGTCAGGATAAAATGGAGGAGAGGAGAATGATATCGTAGGTTTCTTTGAGTCCGGTCTCGGGGACTCTGGTTTCGTTTTGTCTCTGTCCCTCTTCCCCGCCATCTTTTCCCTGTTTGTTTACTTTCACGAAAACTTTTTAAAGTCTCTTAATATGCGCTTAACTGTATAGCTCGATTGGATGAGTACTTCTGGGCAATCACACGTTTATTCTTCTGCTCCCCCCTCCCTTTCATTCAGTGATTTACGCATGGGAGGCGTCCCTCCCCCGCTCGCTTCTGCCATTCCGCTGTGTCGGTTAGGGACACACGCTGACACAGAAACAGTTTTTCTTGAGCGCTCACTAATTAGACTAACTCCTTCCAGACCGACAGGCGGACCGGCCGCCAGTCCCTGGGCCTCTACTGTGCGCTAATCTCAATTCCACCAGCTCTCTCTAGCTCTTCCAGGGCCTGCACACCTGGCTCCCCTGGGAATTCCATGAACAAAGGATAGATAAAAGAACACCTCTTTCTTAAGGAACAAAAGGATAGGTAAAAGGTCAATACTTACAAGTCCAAGCTGGTCTTCTTGCGAGGCGTAGGAGATCCGTTATAGTCACGGCACCATTTGTTGTGAGAAAGCTTACGCCTCTGCCTTTGGTAAGGAGGCGACACTCAGGAGACACACGAACCAGAGGGGGTGTAACCAGAGGGTGTGTGTTGGGACACATTTCTCACAGGTGGCAGTTGGGGAACAACTTTCCATAAGGCCCCTGTTTTTGTGCGGAGTGCCCCAAGGTGCAGTGCTTTCTCCAATGCTGTTCAACATCTATATGCGCCCCCTCGCCCAGATTGCCCGGAGATATGCTGACAATACCCAGCTCTATCTGTTGTTAGACAGCCAGCCAGACTCGAGTCCGAGAGATCTGGACCCAGTGTTGAAAGCCGTTGCTGGTTGGCTTAGACAAAGCTGACTGAAATTGAATCCAATGAAGATGGAGGTCCTGTGCCTGAGTCGGAGCAGTCCAAAGTTAGGGATCCCTCTCCTAACCTTTGATGGAGTGCCACTGGTGCCAGCACCGGAGGTTAGGAGTTTGGGAGTGCTCCTGGATACCTCTCTAATGATGGAGGCCCAGGTAGCAGCCACTGCAAAGTTGGCCTTTTACCATCTACGGCTGATTAGGCAGTTGGTTCCCTTCATTGAACGCAATGACCTAGCATTGGTCACCTCGAGATTGGATTACTGTAATGCTCTCTACATGGGGCTGCCCTTGTCCCAAATCCGTAAGCTGCAGCTGGTGCAGAATGCAGTGGCAAGGCTGTTGTTGTGTCTTCCAATGTGGGAACACATTTAGCCCACCCTAAAAAACTACACTGGCTGCCTATAGCATACTGGATATGTTCAAGGTGCTGGTTCTTACCCTTAAAG
>NW_015208560.1:0-1863 GCF_001447785.1 Gekko japonicus | reverse complement strand
TGTGGGCTCGCAGCACTGGAAGTGGGTGGCTGGGAGAGGTTAAACCGGGGGTCAAACATGCAGCCCAGGGACCGGATCAGGCCCCACCCCCAGAGGGCTTCTATCAGGCCCGCAGTGGAACTGGCTGTCTCCTGCTTCTTCTTCCAGTTCTGCTGCTGCTGCGTCATCGTAGGGTTTGCAGTTTACAGATATGCACTTCAACAGCATACTCAAGATGGCAACAGCACAGGCATTTTGATGCAATCATTAAGAGGAAGAGGTGTCAGTCATCAGACACTGTTAAATAAACAAAATCGTAGAATCATAGAATGTTAGAGTTGGAAGGGACCTTGCAGGTCATCTAGTCCAGCTCGAGCTTGTCAACGTCCTTCCTCAAATGTGGTGCCCAAAACTGGACACAGGACTCCAGGTGAGGCCTGACCATAGCATGTTGCAAGAGTGCTCATGTTTTAAGCATGTTTTTATTTCATGTAAAAAAAAACCCCTTTGTGTTTGCGTCCTTTATAAAGTTTATATCTCCGCTACCTGGCATTGCATCTTATGACACACATGGCCCAGTCCCACAAGGTCTCATTTGTGTCAGATCCAGCCCTCATAACAAATGAGTTTGACACCCCTGGCGCAGAAGGACACTCAAGAGTGGCGCCTTCAGTACATCTCTAGCAATCCCCCTTTTCTGCTAGCCCAGTCCCGCTGTATACCACCGAGGTCACGGTGAGTCTTTCGAAAGCATTCCCATGAGCCTTTGGGAGACATGCAAATGGATTGTCCTCTGAGCTGTTTTTTCCTTGGAAGGGACGTGCTCGCTGCCCGTCCTTTGAAAGGAAGGGCTAGAAACAGGCCCGGAGCATTTAGACAGGCATTCCGATTAATGTAATTAACTTTGATTTAACTGCCCCCTTAGAAATTAAAATGCTCCCCCCGAACACGAAACAAATCCAGGCTACGGGCCCGATCGCCACAGTTCCTCGAGTGGCTGCGGCATCTCGCTTTACACCAAAGGACGCTTCCCCGGCTGTGGAAGCCCTGCGTGGGCGCAAGCTGCCATGTCAGGGTTGCGGGGTGGCGGAAGCTGACCCCGGGGGGTGCCAAGCCCCCCCGGCAGAGGACCTGAATCAGAATCCCTGCGTCCTCCCCTCAGAGTGCCCCGAAAGTGCGGGAGCTGCGACCCCACGCGCCCGAATCTGTCTCCTCATCTCCCTGGGAACAGCTGGACCACAGGCGCCTAACTGGGTCAATTTGGATTTCAGCAAGTGATTAGCTTCTAATTTCCATCCCAAATTAGCATTTCGGCGTAGCTTGCCAAGTCCCATTACTTCCCTGCCGCCGGTGCCAAGGGCATCGGTTAAAATTAGAGCTGCGGGCCGATCCGTCCCCCCCGCCAGGCAAAAAACAAGACAGCGGAGTCCAGCTGAACGCCCGGGGGTCGGCCCAGCCGTGGGAGGTGGCGGAGTCCTGAGGAAGTCGTGGACGGTACCCCAGTTTGGTGTAGTGGTTAAGTGTGCTGACTCTAATCTGGGAGAACCGGGTTTGATTCCCCACTTTTCCACTTGCACCTGCTGGATGACCTTGGGTCAGTCACAAGCTCTGGCACAGCTGTCCTTGAAAAAGAGCCGTTTGTGTCAGAGTTCTCTCAGCCCCACCCACCTCACAGGGTGTCCGTTGTGGGGAGGGGAAGGGAAAGGAGTTTGTAAGCCGCTCTGAGACACCTTTTGGTAGTGAAGGGCGGGGTATGAATCCAATCTCTTCTTCTCTTCTTCTTCTTCAGGTTGGTTAAGCAACATGACACATACGCCACATGCATGTTCCCCTGATTAAAATATCCCTGTGTACCTGAAGGAAAATACAAGAATACTCCTTTCT
>NW_015208559.1:0-1665 GCF_001447785.1 Gekko japonicus | reverse complement strand
ATTGTTCTCCTCTCCTCCACTCTAGCCCCACAAGAACCTTGTGAACTTGGTTGGGCAAAGAGATTGTGATGGGCCCAGGGTCATGCAGCGAGTTTGCATGGCTGAGCAGGAATTCAAAGCCAGTTATCCCAGATCAACTCTTTAACCATGGGGGCTGGGTGGATGGCAGCCAGCCCTGTTCTAGTCCTAAGGATGGGCAAATAGTCTCAATTTCATTTATTTCTAAAGTATCTGTAAATATTTTCTCAGTGATTTCAGTGATCTTCTCTTTGCTGTCAGTCTTATAGATTTGCTTCTTTCGTGCATTCACGCTGTAAGTATTGGGATCTTTGGTTAATATAGCAAAGTTTTGCCTAGCCATGGAAGCATGATACTGAGTGCAGATCTGGGATAACTGGCTTTGAATTCCTGCACAGCCATGCAAACTCACTGGATGACCCTGGGCCCATCACAATCTCTTCGCCCAACCTAGTTCACAAGGTTCTTGCGGGGCTAGAGTGGAGGAGAGGAGAACAATACGATAAGCTGCTTTGAGTTCTGGCCAGGGAGGAAAGCATGATATAAATAAAAGCAATAAGCACTGTAGCCATCCATGCCTCCACCTCCTCCCTCATCCCATAGCATCTAGCAAGCAACTTTCAGAGGTTAAGACAAAAAGAAGCATCCCATTCAGTGAGATAACACCTGAACACACTTAGAGCAATGTAGCACCCTCTTATGCCCAGACATGCTGAGTTGTTCACTCCAACAGTATGGTAGTTATAAGAAATGTATAGAATATATAGAATGAACATCCAAAAAAGTATTTGATTTATATAAATAAAACACATATAATGTACAATGCTGATTTACAGTGCAATCCAGTGCAGAACTATCCTCTTCTGAGTCTACTGGAAGTCAAGGTGCTTAGACCAGGGAACCTCTAGTTAGGATGGCACTGTTCATGATGCCCAATATTGCTGAAGAATGCAGACAATTAACAGGGGGGGGGAAATCATCAGAAGGCAGCAAAAATTATGTGAAAAACAAGAACTGTGGGTTTGAGTCACACAAGGAGGAACTGAAATATATATATATTGGGATTCTAATGACAAGAATTAAAAAACCACTAGCATGCCTATTTCATTATGAATTTTGTGTGTGATAAGGACCTTCAAGAGGAGCCTCAGATATTGCTCTTTTTGGAGTGCAGTGACAAGACCAGGACATAACCTTTGACTGACAAGTCCAAGAAATCAACTCTATTTGAGCCATGACTGCACTCAAACATGAAGATAGATTCTAGTGGGTAGCCATGTCGGTCAGAAGCAGCAGAACAAAGTTTGAGTCAAGTGGCACCTTTTGAGCTTACATCTATATATACAAAGTCCCCTCACCGTAAAATCAATGCCCAGGTCAAACCGCTGGACCTAGACACCAAATTCGGGGAGAGCTCTCCTACTATGGCATAGGTGCTCACTAAGAAGGTATTTTTTAGAAATTCAACCCCTAAGTGGGTCAAAAGGGGTAAAATGCACTCCCCCCATTTATTCCTATGCGGCTGCCAGGCAGCTGCCTCCCTGCACCCCCCACTCTCTGATTGATCAGCTGCAGAGCTCAGTGTTCTGAGGTTTTAAAAAAAACAGTACAGGGGACTGCACCTCCTACATCTAACAGGCAGTTGTC
>NW_015208558.1:0-1662 GCF_001447785.1 Gekko japonicus | reverse complement strand
TCTGGAGGGTTGCCTTGGGTCTGATGAAGCGCAGAATGCGTACCTTCCAGAGAACAAACTAACCAAACTGCATAACAGTTAAAAGTGTTTCTTTGACAGTCCCAGGCAGAACCAATCACCACTTAGAATCTTGCAGTGGTTAGAGTAACACCCTAGGAGTTGGGAGACTTGGAGCACAAGCCTAAGCGGGTCTACTTAGAAGTAGATCCCATTGAGTCCAATAGGGTGTAAGCCCAATTAAGTGTGCATAGGAGTATGTCCCTGGATCCAGGTCCCCATTTAGCCAGGCGGAGGAGGGCATTCAGGCCAGTCTACCCTAATTTACAGGGGTGTCATGACAGTAAAATAGATGCAGGGATGACCATATGTGCTTCCCTGAGCTCTTTGGAGGAAAGAGAGAGACACACACCCCCAAGACCCAGAAATAACCCATGGGGTACAGTCCAGGGAAGCATCCAAATCTTGGGGAGTTTGGGAGCTGTGCAGTCTCCGAGTTTGTCTGACAAAGTTCAGGGAAGGTTGGCTTAAACTGAAATGTAGGTATGGTCCTTTCATATTAGGGGCACCCATCTCCAGTTGGGGCTTGGAGATCTCCCTTTGTTACAACTGATCTCCAAGATCTGTTCCCCAGGAGAAAATGGCTGCTTTGGAGGGTGGACTCTCTGGCCTTATGCCCTCCCCTCCCCAGGCTCCACCTCCAAAAGCTCCACGAGTTTCAATCTGGAGTGGGCAGCCCTGTTTCATGTACCCTGCATACACTCTTCCCTGGCCTGTGTGGCAAGACTGAGGGCCAAGTAGCCAAGACAGCATTCCCTGGGGCTTTGGGTTTTTTTTTGTTTTAAGAAAGAGGTGCCAGAACTCTCAAGAGGGAAATGACGTTTTCAATCTGTATACTGAAAACTCATGAACTTTTAAACATTTTACAAAGAATATTGTCAAAGAGGTTCCGGAACTCTGTTCCGCCGCGTTCCCCCAGAAAACACACACCCTGGTTCCCAAATTTGCCCTGGGTACACGCTGCTTTTTAGAACAGTGAGTTCTCACCCAGAAACTCCTTTAAACAGCATGGCAAGTTCCCACTTCTGTCCAGGACCACCATGGTGCAGGAGGAGGAGGGGATCCCGCTCTGCCCCTTCTCTGTGCATTGCTGGGGAGGGAGGTATATGGGCAAATAACGCTTTAGAATGGTGGCAAGTCCCCAGGGCAAATCTGTGGACACCCGTCTCATCTAGTTCGGTCCTAAGGGTGGGGCTAAAATGGATTTTTGTAGTCACAGAAGCTGAAGGCAGGGAATGAGATTGTGGACCGTATACTAAGGAAATCCAGCTAAGTTTCAGCTCAGCCTGGTCAGGCCAGCTCAGGAATAGGGCAGCCCCTTTGTTCCCAGGAACGGGGAGCTTCCACAGGCTATAGCTCAGGGACTGCCCAATGTCCAGGAGCCTTAAAAACCAGCTGTTGGTTGCTTTTCCTTCTCGCGTCTAGGGACACAAAGTCAAGAGTGACTCCCTTTCTCCTCTCTTGATTGTGGTTACCCTGGAGAGAGCAGGGTATTGCTCTTGCATACCCTTCACTTCAGTCCCGATTGTGCCAGTAGGTCTGAAAGGATTGTCCTGCCAGGAAATAAGAGGTTATCCCTGAGACCCCTGAAATATGGGAGAGGCT